>NC_050177.1:562500-747500 GCF_008315115.2 Sander lucioperca
AATAAAGACATTTGCACCATGACTTGATGCACAAATTCACCAGAATGCAGAAAATGAAGTCTTTGATATGCTCAAAATTTCAATTTGGTTTAAGGCAGGTTCACACAGATAGATTTAGGTAACAGATTAACAACACATACCCACAACTGTGTCCCGAAGCGCACCCCCCAACCAGATCTCAAATAACTCCTTGACAAATGAAACCAAAGCTATCTGATTAAAAACGGAAATAAAAACGGAAAAACATTGTAAACGCAGTGATTGAACTGCAATCAAGCTGTCTGTGCCTGTGCAATATTACATCACGCTTATTTTGTATTGCGTGAGCACACACACACACACACACACACACACACACACACACACACACACACACACACACACACACACACACACACACACACACACACACACACACACACACACAGTATATCTGATCTCTGCTCTCCTATCATGCATGTTACGATAAGTGCCATCATTAGCCTCTGACTCCAATCCTCCCACTCATCAAACAGCCATTGAAACAGGGCATTAAACAATGTTTGCTGATGCTGATAGGTCTGTTCCTATTAATTTCTTTTGGTGGTGACCGGGATGAAAGGTGCATTTAAAGCCATTACTGTAATATGTTTGTGTGTTCTGCAGCACCGATGAGAGCTCTGAGGACACGTTAGTTGTCTCTTTATGTGCCATAGCTGAAGGAAATGCTTCTTCTATGCACACACACACATTGTGGCGTAGCTGCGTGTTCTGCCATGTGTCGGCCAGAGGCTAGCTGGTGTAGCTGGCACTCGATGTTACAGGCTGACAGATTGACTGGCTGGCTTTACAACTGGGGCTGAATGTCACAGTGTTCGCCTGCTGCACTGCTGAGCACAAAGATTGTTGATATTTGAACTCAACTGTCAAACAAATACAACCCCCCTTCATAAGCTTCGCCCCTCCAGAGACACAGCCAGATAACTACTGGCCGGCACATTCAAATGCTGCGTGAGGAGATATTCACTGATTTTGACAAAAAAGTGTATTGGATTAATATCACTTACCATACCTTCAAGATGTTGTTGGACAGCCAAATCTAAGGCAATCCATATTGTATTAGCTCATCACAAGTATAGTTGTCAAATAAACGTAGAGGAGTAACTCACTTTCAAATTCTGAATTCTGTTAATACTAAAAATCTCGTCCGGTGACATTCGCGCACAGAAACTCAAGTGGAGATTATTCCCTCTTCTGAAGAGACCGTCATGTTTTTTAATCCTCCGTGTCCTCCTTGGTTACTAGCAACTGCGTGGAGGAGGGGTGGGGGCGGTGCGCAATCACGGAAGGCTTGTATCATGTGGACGCGCCGACAGTTTTGTTGTCAATTACTTAGAACACACTATAGCTTTAAAATGTCACTGTATTTTGCACAGTCCGCAGACAGACAGACAGACACATATAAACTAGGGCTGTACTGGATTAACGAAATTCTTCTGTTCTGTAAATCTGAGTTTCTCTAGAAACAATCTTGCAAAAGCATCACTTTAAATCTGGCATTTACCAGAGATGTGCATGTGCTCATACATTTCTTGGAAATAAGTCATTCAGCATGAAAAAAACATAAAACAATGACTAATCGACTGAAGAAATTGTAGTCAACTAGAGAACTCAAGGCCAAAATGATCGATTAGTCGTCTAATCGACTCAGAGGGACCAGCACTATCATAAACACCTGGCAACGCTCCCGCTATAGTAGGCGTCTCTAGGACATTTTGCCATGATGACACACACACACACATACAGACTCACCAGGTGAAAACGATAGCAGTGTTGCTGTCGCAGCTGGTAGTAATGAACAGAATACATTTAATGCATTCTGGGATGCTGAATCACACAAACTTTGTATTGTCTATAGGCAGCGTAGTCATGGTCACCCCTCCTATCTTCCATTTACCAAATCGATGTTGAATATCAATAAGCAATTTGTGCCGAAACTAATGGGGCAGGCTGAGGATTTCATTACAGCCATACAGGGTACTCAGTTTTCAGCAGAAAATCCACTTAGGTTTGGTGACACGTTGAGGCCTTCTTGTTTCGCAAGAAACCCAAAAGGAGGGTTTCACACACGGACACAGACAAAACGTTTTAAAAAAACTCTTTAAGAGCACACACTCGCAACACTCTTTTCACACTGTTTATTGTGCTTAACAGGGCCTGGAGCTTATCTAACCCTGTCAGCATCCCAGAGTTTCCAATTAAAGCAACTATATTAATACATCAATTAAAGAAACTATATTAATACATCAAAATAACAGCAACTGCACTGTACCATTCACTCAATCAAGGCAACAAAATGTTCTCTTCAAGACTCACTTTGGCACTTTTTATGTCCTTTATGTTACATCTGAGCAACGCTGAGAATAAAAGGAAATTGAAATGGATTTTGGTGATTTGTTTTCTTTTTGATATATATATATTTGTATGTAGATAACTGAATAATTCATTATTTTGTACTTGGTTCAATTACGTCCTTCAATCGAAGCACTAAACCCAGAATAATTGTGACTATTTCAACTGAAAATGACTGAAAAGACTTTTTTGTTGGGAGTTAAGTGTTCACACACAATCGTGTTTCACCTCTCAAATAATGTCAGCCTTTGCCTCCGGTGATATTCAAAGATTAAATCTTTATTTAAAGTAACAATCGCAGAGATCTCTGTTTTTCGTTCTTTTTGGCAGTTTGTGTGGTGATAAGCGGTAATTGCAGGTGTGTTTTGGGATCTCACTTTCAATTTAACTTGTTTTTTAAATTGTCTTTGTTTGTTCGGACATAGTAACCATTAGCAGGGAATCACAGGTCGCCGCTTCACACGTAAGTGAGATGAAGAGCGAGTCTGTTGCATTAGCTCTGCATGCCCTCTCTGGCGGACCAACTACTTCCGGATGATGGAAAACGCGTCACTAACTGTGTACCACTTGTGATTTTTCCTGGCACACCCAGTTGGTAATATTTCAAATGTAAGGGCTTTCATTAGTGGGCCATAGGTTCAATCACCATCGCTTACCTCATTCGGCAATAGATAGTGACCTAAGAGACATTTATTTCAAACATTTTTTTCTTTAGATTACTTCTTTGAGGTTCAATCCTTAAATCCTTAAATATAGGATTCTGGGAAGGAGGCTCAATGTAATGCTCCGAGGACTAAACCACTGCAGCGTGAGGCGGTGTGCCTAATAATACGCTAACAAGAAACAGTAATTAATTACACATGATCATGAATTGTTCGGTGGATGAACAGAGTTAAGCGCTCCACTGTCGGGGGGTGGGGGGGGTCACTCTTTCTGAAAGTACGTTTGTTCTGGTGTCTAAAAAAGGAGTTCAGGTTAAACAGGCTTACAGCCATGTGGGCTTCTTATCACACCCTATCGATCCCTGAGGGGGTTATCATCTTTTTCTCTGTCACTTTCCTTGGCCAGAGCTTTAGAACAGGCTCTGAGGGATTTAGTGTCTAATTTCAGTGTGGTGGATGCTTGCTGTCATGGTGGTTTGAACCTGGGTGCTGCAGTGGACGGGCATCAGCGGGAAATGAGGACAAGCTGTTTGTAAGTCAACAGAGCATAAACTTCCCACAGGCAATCATGCATGCAGTCACAATCCATCATGTCCACCAGATTTATGTGTCCTCATGTGTCCACAGCGTGTGTCTGAAAGTCCTGATGACACAATGACAGAGTCGATCACTGAAGGTACCTGACACATTTGACTGATCCAAAAAGACTCCATAAAAGCATTTTTTATCGAATCCAAATCAGCAGTGAATCTTTTTATGATTAACTTTTTTTTTTTTTAACAAAATACACAACATGAACACCACCCACCCAGACAACAATCAAGAAAAGATGACACAACATTCAAGACCATTCAACAGAATAATAACAAAGTAGACAATAAACCATAAACCAAATAAACATATGTATAACACCATAAGCCCATCATACACGTCCCTCCCCAGCACAGAGATTCTTAGGAGTCCTCCAGAAAGCTCAGGTACTTTCCCCATTTTCTAGTGTAGACGTCCAATCTGGCAAACCGTTTATATGACATTTTTTCCAAACGCCGCCACCCTAGCCATCTCACAAGCCTACTCCTGGATTGACGGCAGCCCTTCATTCTTCCATCCTCTTAAAAGAACCTGTCTGGCTATCATTAAACTAGTCTGGACCCAGCTTATTTTGTGTTTATCCATCCCCCGTTTAGGATTAACCCATCTCCCAGAACAAACTGAATCTTTTTTTTGAATTAAATCCGAATCCTTTCTAATCAACAAATCTAATTTCCTATCCTAACTACCTACCTACAGCTAAATGATATGTGCGTTTGCTTTTTGGAAACATAAAAAAAGATTAAGGCGAGATATAAGGTCCCATAAGAGAAATGCAGCTTGATTAAAAACTTGTCTATGCCAACGCCGATATAAAATGAAATCTATAGCAACTCAATCCTACTGTAGGTATAATGATATCAGGCTACATCTGCCTACTACCTCTACTGACAGAGGACAGACCAGAGGAGGGTTATTTGTGAGTAAACCGTAAACACTATTTCATGACCAATGCTGCTTTCTTTCTTGTGTCCAAGTGATGCTTTGCATTTTAGCACAATTTACAAGATCTTGTGATGTGATGATGTGATGTGCAGGCCGGCAGGGTCAAGGCTGAAAGTTGTGAAGCATTTGGCAAAGACTCAGAAAGAGCAGTGACTCAAGGACACCATCCTGCCACTCTGAGGCAGAGGTCTAATAGACTCGTCTCTGCTCTTTTAAAAGCAGACATTATTACCAGTGGCAGCAAAACACTTAGGAAGAGAAAGGCTTTTCTGTCCCTGGTGGTTTTCTCGGCCTATTTCTGTCCCCTCTCTCCCCCTCTGTCTGTCTCTCTCTCTCTCTCACTTGTTCTCCCTCTCAATGTTCATTCTCCTTAGTGGCTCACAAACACAAAGCTGTCCAACTTGGCACACTGGCTACAATGTGCCAGTGATATTGTCCTCTAGCTCGCAGGTCATTTTACGGTCATCACAAAAAGTCCTCATCCAAACTTTTAAAATACTACTTTCCCACAAAAGACAAAGACAGAATAGACTCAAACAACGGTCTCTCCCACTCACTCTCTTCATCGCACACTCCCTTTCCTCGCTCTTTTTGCTCCTCATCCCTGTCATCATGTTTTGTGAAGGACTATTTCTTTGATTCTTATAGCCGCTGCCAAAACATCAGGCGGTCCAGATTAAAAGTGTGCGAGGCTCTAGGGCTTTAATCTACAGATCAGAGGCAGCAGACCACCCTGTCTAATGAGATCAGGCTGTGACAAGAAGGGCTTGCTATTTTGGTTTTAACCTTTATTTGTCTGAGAATGTTTTCTCTTTCTCGCAAACTAGTGGCTGGTATCATATTTATTCTTATGCTGATTTGGATAGTGTTTATTTGCAAATCCTTGTTCTGGTTCCTGTTATTAATGGTTTAGTTGATGTCCCCACAGTGTTGCATGTCAGGGGAGAATACTGTTGGAACTTTTGAATTTGTTTTCCAATCCAGAAAAGCGTACATGGATGTTTAAGGGGTTAAGGTTGGGCTAATTTTAACTGCTACTGCTCAGAAAAACAGAAGAAACATTCAAATTTAAAATCAACAAATTTCGAGATACGTGGTTTTCAATGGACAGAAAGGCGATGACACATTGTAATCTGTAAGTAAAAAGAACAGTATTTACCTCTGAGATGTAGTGAAGTAGAAGTATAAAGTATCATAAAATGGAAATTTTAAAGTATAATTAAAGTACACAAGTACCTCAAATTTTTACATAAAGGTACAGTAGGTAAGACTTATAAAACTAACTTTCTGTCATATTTGCTGAAACTGACCCTATGTTCTAGTAGAACTATATAAAGCAGGTAATTTAAAAAAAAATCCAGCTCCTCTGGCACCACCTACAGCCTGTAGTGAGATTTGCAAAAATCCACAGCTCCCTGTTCAGATGCACCAATCAGGGCCAGGGGGCGTGTCTAACTGCGTGTCAATCACTGCTCATGCACACGCATTCATTCTCCCTTGTGGGGGGAGGGGCTTAGGAGACCATTTTGGTCTTTAGCAGAAAGGGGGGGAGGGACTGAGAAGTTGTCGATATTCAATTTTTTTGGCTAAGTCCTGGATCTTCACAATCCTACCTACAGCACCTTGAGTGAATGTAGCTGGAGTGACATTTTGTGATGATCTGAATCTGAAGAAGTTTTAGGCTGGGCAAGTTATCTAATATGATCTCGATTTCAGTTTCGGCCCCTAACGATCCCCAAAACAATGTACTCATCAAACAATTATTTTGCATATTACGTTTTGCAAGTAAACTCTTCTTTTGTCCTGTGTTCAGATTTTTTTTTTTTTACGTTATATATATTTCAAGGGGAATTCAAAAAGTTCAACTGGTAAAGTATCCAGGGAAATTTCATAGTTGAAGGTGTTTTAACTGTTGACTTATTTAACTGTTTCACCGTTTTATAAGTTCAATAAATGCAACATCTTTCCAAACGTCAATGAGTAATCATGTTTAATATTGACCAAAATAATTGTGATTTTTTTTCCCCCCGTAATCGAGCAGCCCTACTTTTTTGGTCACTCTATTCAAAAGAAGAGCCGTGTTTTGAAGGTTTCCTACCACCAATAGTTGAACCAAAACCTTCACTGAATGACATTGTGTTACAGATGCCTTTAGATGATTTGTGTCTCTAGAAATGAATGTTGCCGGTATTAATGCAGCATCCATTTTCATCTCTTTTTCTCCCACACAACACACCCTTCGTCTGTGCCCACTTTCTCATCCCATTCAGTACATCAAGTTAAAGGACATTTGATGAGTGATTGCTCCTCATAAGACACCTCTGTAATATCGACTGAAGCCAGCTGGCGGAGGAGTGAAAAGCTCTCCCTGCTGTAAATTCTGATGACACTAATTTCTAGGGAATGATTATAAAGTGTTTCTTAAGAGGACGACGGAACCCAGCTGTCAGGGACGTTAATGCATGATTCAGCTTTTGTACACGGAGGGAGGAAAACAGCAACAACCCAGTGTGGGCCTGTGTGTGTGTGTGTGTGTGTGTGTGTGTGTGTATATGTGTGTTGATGACACCATCTGCTGTTGACTTGACTGGGGGAAACATTAGAGCCACATGGAGAGGCTCTCTGATGTATTCATTCAATATAATAGACACAATATTTTATATTTTCTGCAAAATATGAAGACTTGTTTGACCTAAATGACAAAAAAATCGGCGTCAACAAATATCTGTCTTTGACATTTCTGCCACCACACCAGTACAATGGAGGTGAACAGTTCTCATCAGAGCTACGCTTTACCAAAGAAATAGTTCCTACTCCTCATTGTTTCTGTGTGTGTTTGTGGGTATGTAGTGTCGCATTGCCAGACCTTCCTCCACAGCGCTGCGGAGGAAGGTCTGGCTAGTCCACACAGCATTCCTAGCCTGGCTCCGCCCTCCTACGTACTTCTGCTCAATTTTCATTTTCCTTCAGTATGTCGTCTGGGTTTGCGGTATGTTTTTGGGTTTTGGGTTTTCTTCGGCCAATCTTTACCGGTCCAATCAGCGAACAGAGGGAGTGGCTGAGAACGATAACTTGTTTTGGTGGAACGTGTACATTTAAAAGTTGTTTTAGTCGTGCAACAGAAAACTCAGATTGGACAGATAGTCTAGCTAGCTGTCTGGATTTACCCTGCAGAGATCTGAGGAGCAGTTAACCATAGTCCTCAGAAATCCACCGGAGTTTACAATGCCAACACAAAGAAAGTGTAAGGTAACGGAGAGGCAATTTCCAGGGGCACCAGAACAATCCCGGAAGTGGAATGTCGTTGATATCGACTAGTGGGTGTGTGCAGCCCGGTATCCGCACGATTTACGCCCATATTGATACCACACTTCACGTAGGTGATTCTCAAAGTGGGTCCATGAAAAATGTTCAGATTCATTCATTTAAATTATCATGGTATACAGTAAAATTATAATATTCTCTAACTTGTAAGGGGTCCTTGGCTGGAAAAAAAAATGTCTCTGCTTAAAGTAACTTGGCAGAAAGTAAGTCAAACTAATGTTCGCCTTTTTATTGAACCATAACTAAGGTATTTATCTAACCTTTTTGTAGCTGCTGTGCACAGATATAATTGAAAGACAGATTTATTTAATATATAATTTGTTATTTTTGCAAAACCGTCCAATGTTGACGGTCTTGTCTGGCGATATGGTTGCTGTGTTTGTTAGGTGGGTGTGGTGCCCTCAGGAGGTGATGCCACCAGGGATTGGCAGAAACACAAATGGAGGCATCTGTGTAACCAGCAGGACCTCCACACACACACACACACACACACACACACACACACACACACACACACACACACACACACACACACACACACACACACACACACACACACACACACACACACTCTCTGATGTGTCAAGTACCAACACAACCTAATTTATGACACAAAAAACACTTAATTACTTTATGGATTGCCACTTTTCTGACAGCTTTTAACGTTATTTCCATTCACTGTGTTTCTTCTATATACAGTATTTTTTTTACACTATATATATATATATATATATATATATATATATATATACATATATATATATATATATATATATACATAATATGTTTATAATTTTTTTTTTTAGATTGACCTCCAAATAAAGAGGTTTTGATAATCATGGCTAAACTGTTTGCTTATGTCTGGTCCCATAGTGATGGCCAAAACTATGATAATAAGACCACAAATATTCCTTAACAATAGCAGTAGAGTCAAAAAACAACAGTAATCCAACTGTGTAAAATACTCAGTCATGATATTTCTCAACTAAACAGCAACACAATTCATGTGTGGTCCATCAATACACATCTACACACAATGGCTGTGTCCCATTCATCATGAGTGACCTATGCAGACGCATTGCACATACACAACACACATATGATCCATTCTGTGCCCCATCCATCACTATAGCTGCATGAATAGTAGCTGTTTCCAGCCTGTACTTGGATTAGCAGTGTTAGTGTGATTAATGATCTGATCTGGGAGAAGGAGGGATGTAAAACACACACACATTATGCGGACATATCACAGTTTTACATAAAAATATAAAAACAAGGTTGATGTAATTTTTTATCTGACTCTGGGTCATTTCTCTCTCTCTCTTAAAATCTGTGTGCGTCTGTTTTATTCGTGACACTGATGTACTGCAGTACACACACACACACACACACACACACGCACACACAGCAGTGGATGAGAAACTAAATTGAATCAAAGAGTAAAAATGCTTTTAAGATGTTTCCGTCTCAAACTAATGAAGAGAGCATTTAGAAGCGTGCTGCTGCGATTGCTAAAACACTTGCTCTATCTTTTATTTGTTTCATTCATTCAGCAAAAGCTTTTACACAGAACTTCTGCTGAGTGCACCAATAAACTAGGATCAAATAGATAATGTGGACAGGCTGCATCACATTAAACAGCCCGACCGAGGCCACTCCTGACTGTGGAAGAACATTTCCAACGTGACTTATTCATAAAGACGTGCCAGCTACTACCGTTTATAGAGAATGTGCTGTCAGTGTATAAAAGAGTTGAGTAGTTTCTTTGTAAAAGCTGACATACTCATGATTGATTATAATCAATATATTCATCCTTATATGTGATGTATATTAATCTACAGAACCATTTCGTGCTTCACAAATGTTTCACACTGCATTTAGAGTGCATGTTTGACAAGACAGTTTGCAAAGTAATATTAGTCAATAAAGATATCACATATTTCTCATATGAGAAATCACAGTTCTGCAGTTTAACATATTCACATGTTTAGTAAATAATTGCTTGTAAAAGTTTAAAGTTAAATTTAGTTTTCTGAGACATTTGTTTGACTTGTGTGGGTGCGCAGTCACGGAAGGCTTGTATCATGTGGACGCGGCGACAATTTTGTTGTCATTACTTAGAATTCCTCATGGGGGCGACAGAAACTACGCACTAAATCTTTAAAGTTTTAATCATTTAAATGAGACACCTGATAGAAATGACCACTACAGCTTTACAGTGCAGCCAAACAAACCGTAATACAATTGTTTGTTTTCTTACAAAATAGTTATTTTTATTTGCACGATCCTTTGTTCTCTTGTTTTCAACAAACTCAGAGAATGACTTGATGTTAACCTTACAACTTTGTGGGTTTACTACGGTACATGAAAATCAATAAAAAGTCAAAATGTTGTAAGAGAAGACAACTGACCCTGAAATAACTCTCACCGGGACAATTCCTCATCTTTGTTTCCTAGCGCTCCATCTCATTCATCACGCTGCTGTTCTGAAGGCACAAACGGTATGTGAGACATCAGTTTAGATTGGACTCACTGTTTCACTGCATTAATTGTTAATAGCCTGGAGAGAAATCCAAGTTTCTCGTTAAAAAAGCCAAGGGCTGTATTGACTCATACAAATGAGGCAGTTTGGTCAAAAACAGCAATCAATACGTGTTTTTAAGTGAATGTGCTCATTCAAATCACATATAAAGTCTGAGTGTTTAATGAAAGTCTCTGAAGCATGAAGTTATGAATGTAATTTTACATTTTAATTAAACTCAGACCCACAGCACTTCTCCTACTCCCTGTACAACACCCCAGTGCATGCGTCTCTCTCTCTGTTCTGTTTGTCTCGAAGACCTCACGTGCCGATGATTTATGGGATGTGCAAATTTATATTTATGCTAGTTGTTGTTAAAATGTTGTCAAGAATCACTGCATCCGTATTTATCTCCATTTTCATTTTCTGTCCATTGTCCATTTATTCGATTATGGTGATTCTGCTTTGATTGATGAAACTTCTCTAGGGTAATGTACACCCACTGGCCACTTCATTAGGTATACTTCTACAATCTAATGTGATCCATTACAACAGCTCTGCCATGAATTTTACAAAGCTTATTATTTTCCTTAGTTTTTGTGCACATTGTCATAATTGTCAAAAACATAAGTAATAACTAGTCTATATCAATGACGTTTTCATTTCCTGGATTGTTCAGGTGCCGCCGGTTAATTCCGCCGGATGTCCCTCATTTCGGCCGGATGTCCGTTACCTTCGGCGGATTTATGAGGACTACTGTATGGTTAACTGCTCCTCAGATCTCTGCAGGGTAAATCCAGACAGCTAGCTAGACTATCGGTCCAATCTGAGTTTTCTGTTGCACGACTAAAACAACCTTTGAACGTACACGTTCCACCAAAACAAGTTCCTTCCCGAGGCTATTTTGCAGCGGCTCTGTGGCTTAGCGCCGCCCATGACGATTGTGATTAGTTTAAAGAAATGGCAATAAACCAGAGCATGTTTCTCTCCCATCCAGGAATGCTGTGTGGACTAGCCAGACCCTCCTCCGCAGCGCTGTGGAGGAAGGTCTGACAAGGCGAGACTAAGTACTAGGTAAAAAAGTAGTACTTCTGCCGCTGGTATACAGAATGTTGATCTCCCTCCACCATTACACTGAGGGGCGCCCAGTGTCGACAAGGACTGAATCTCACATGATGAGGCACAAATAACAAAGGGAGGCTAACAAACACACTCTCTGCCACCCTCTCATGCACACACAAACTCTCATTAGGACACATTGAGGCTAAATCAGGGAGCAAATTGGTCTCTCAACAATCATTTTCTTTATGCCTGCTGAGCCTTGTTCTCTTGGAGGAGACAATCAGTGTCAGTCGACAGAGCAGAGACACACAGAAGCAACGAGAGAATGGCATGTTCAAATCCACCGACCCAAACACTGCTGTGTGTGACTGGGAATCTAAATAAAGGAAGCTGATTCTCACCGAGCTGTTTGTCCTGAGTTACTGCACAGCTCAACGTGACAACAAAAGATGTTTTACATCTTTTTGTATCTTAATCTTTGCTGTTCCTCTATATATTCCCCTCTAAGTCCCTCTGCTATTTTTAGTGCTTCTGCTCTTTTCTGCTTTCTTTTTCCGTTGCCGTTTTGTTTGTTTAATGTTTTATTACCATGTGGAGTACTTTGAATTGCATTTGTATTAATAGTGCTAAACAAAAAAACTTGAAACGAGATCTACCAGCCTAAATTGCTCAACGTGTTTCTCTTCCAAAAGTTTTTATCCAGAAACAGGTGATGCAAAAGGGATAATCAAGGTCCTCCTATATTTGGTACAACACAGAGTCCTGTGTGAATTTATGACCCACTATTTCTGTGCGGATTACTGTGCTTCTACCATGAGAGAGACTTCATCAAAAACGCCTAAAAAAATAACCATTGTTTTTTTTTTTTCTGGACACTCCTGACTTAATAATATAATAATACTAACTTTATTGGTATAGCACTTATCTAAGCAAGGTTACAAAGTGTTTCACAAAATGCATGAGAATATATTTTTCTTAATTAAATTAAAAAAGATAAGTAACCACACAACATAAGTGATAAAAACAATGATAAGAACAATACAATAGTGAACAAAAAGGCAAAAAATATAAAAACAATCCTCAGTCCAGAGTCACAGTGATATGGTCAGGAAGCTATACTTATAACATCAAGAACAGGAGCTAATAGTGCTGGTGCGTTCACTGTACTATGAGTCACTGTGGATAGAATAAGAGCATCGGCTGAGTGACTACAATGTAAAAACCGGATGTGAAATCAGAGTATAAATTGAGGTTAAATAGGGCGTGAAAGGAAGAGGAAGCAGAGGAAGAAAAGAGAGGCCTGGGTTGCGTGTTAGCTCCCAATTCTTAATGTTTTTTTATTGTACGTATTCTGTTCTAAAGACAGTTTTAGTCCTGAGGCTGCTGCCAAATAGGGAATTACAGCTGTGTGTGCGTGTGTGTGTGTGTGTGTGTGTGTGTGTGCATCTGTGGGGCCACACTGCAGCACTAAAGGGCCATCCACAACGGTAAACATATATTTCAAATTCACTCTAACTCAAGTGGATTGCGGAGTCCCCACCACACATACAGTATAGCGACAGTAGCGAACAATACCGCCGGGATCACTTTCAGAGTGATTTGATGAACGACAGAAACACTGACAGCCAATCAAAATCCTTTTACAACACAGCACGGCAGATGACATTGCGGAGAAACGACATTTATTAAAGGACATGATTTTTCTTCTTGTTTTGGTAATTTGTATTTGTTATGAATATATAATATGAAGGTGTATTTGTTCTACACAGGAGGGTCACTTACTATACTGTCGCACCTATTTTTTTTTTTCCGGCTCTGCACAGATCTGACACCCGCCCGCCCTCACCCCCGGCTCTCTGAAGCTCTTTGCGTCGCTATTGCCTGGCAACGGCGGAGGTGTCGGTGGCACAGAGGTCCCCGAGGATCTCCGGTAGACGATAACCTTATATTTTTTTGGTTTATAAAATGTACCCAAATTCACGAAAATGTAGATATTCCTGCAGACATTCCTGTAATCTTGTACCGCAATGTCTTTCTATTTTTAGGATGATTTTGCAGCTTTATAACCAGCTAACCAAGTAATGCCTTACTATATGTCAAAGTTTCCCTTTACAGTCAGCCCTCAGAAATCTAACACAGATTCCTCTCCCACGTTCGCTGTCAGCTTGTTTCACACGAGGCCGACTGCCACTTCCAACAAAACATGCTCCGACACCACTGAGGGATGAATTCTGGTTATAATCCTGCTTTGAATGGTCACTTAGCAGCGAGTCTGCAGGAAGTGGCGAACAATGGAGCTGCGGGGGAAATCGCCTAAACATATATATTTTATCTTGTTATAGTAAATACCAAAATACGAGGCTAATTGTGGTTTCTATTCGTCTAACTGTCCGAGATTCAGATTATGGTCCAAATTTTGTCTGTCTGAAATCACTCCTTAGTTCACTTCTTCTAATAGACATAAAATAGTTTACTGACAGTAAACGCAGTCCATGTGAACGGCTCTGCTACCAACGGAGAGCCTCCGAGCCTCTGTACAGCAGCGGGGGTGGGTTCAGAAAAGCGACTGGCGACAAATCTAGCGACTTTCTGGTGAGCCCAGAGGGAAAATATGGCATTTTAAAAGTAGCCTACATTTACGGTAGCTAGCTAACGGTATACTACAGAGAAAGTGTGATATTTTTGCTCAATGGTGTTTTAAGCCCCCAACGTCTCCTTCCAGGCAGCGCTGCGACCGTTGACTTCAAGGTACCTAACCCTAACCTTAACCATTGCCTAATCGACTTCAAGGCAGCACTGCGACCGTTGACTTCAAGGCACCTAACCCTGACCCTAACCATTGCCTAATCCTAGTGCCTTCAAGGCAGCGTTGCCTGGAAGGAGACGTTGGGGGCTTAAAACACAGATAAACGATATTTTTACGTCCGTTTCGGAGCGACAGAGGGAAAATATTTCAGTCGACGGTGGTATCTTTAGTTGCGATGCTGTGTTGCAGGTGTGTGGAAGAGGAACTCTGCTGACACTGTACTTGATCATAAAGGTTTTATTATATCAAGTTTCCACATCAATTTACAGACTCCATGGAAAGTCTGGAGAATACACTGCCAATATGCACTCTGCTCTTGCTGTAGCATGCTTATAAGGGGTACGTTTAGGTAACATGTTAGATAAAGTATATAGATGTGAGTTGGCAAGTAAAGGTCCGAGTCCATCTGAGGGGCTCCAACACTACACATAAATTCATTGATCCCACTCAGCCCCCAATCACAGAATCAAATAGAACATCCTCTTTAACACATCACTCCGCTGAGAGGAAAATCATTACACTTAGGTCACTAACACAGTGCTCATAATATCTCACCACATTTGAGCTTTATACAGACTTTAACCTTATAGGCCCTTCAGATACCACACAACGCATTAAGTGGAACCGAAATGAGGAACCGAAATTTGTGTTCTAATCCGGTCCGATTCCTTCGGTTGCGTAGTGGAACTGGGTTTCGGTACCCAACCCTAGTTATGACAGCAGGGCTCTACAGTGTGAGCAGCTCACTGCAGATGAGATGAGTGCGTGAATGTGAGAAATTATGTATACAAACAAAAAGACATCGATGATGCCCTTGCATTGTTCCAACAAACTGTACATATTCATATCATAAACTCTTAAATATTTATGATAAAGATGATGAAACATACTGTTTTAACTCTTCTCTTCTGCATTGTTGATGCACAACACAAGAACTCTTTTTTTTCCCCAAACAGAACTGTTTTTCAGTCAGAGTCTGTTACATCTCGTAAGGTATTCTGCACGGTGCTCAAAGAGACATTTTGTTCTGAGTCTTAACACCTGCACAGGCGCACAGAGAAGCAAGCCGCATGAATAATTTACTAAAAGTTCTACTGGATGGACTCCACATTTAATTTCAAGCTTTGGTGTTTGCAGCTGTCTTTTCTGGTCTAAAAAAAGAAGAACAAAAGACTAGTACATTGATGGAAGTGGAACTAGGGACTGTATCCTGCACAAACATCTCTGAACCACTTCCACATTGGTTTTGAAGGATGGAGAAAGATTTTTATTTAGTTCCCTGCACAGAATCGTCAGAACAGTCTGGGGATTTGACTCAACAGACTTCAGGTCAAAGCTTGACACTCTAAAGTTTCTGCTTTTTAGCATTTTCCCATGCATGCTTTGTGTTGCAGCATGTAAAAGATCTGCATCTTAGAAGGAATTTTGTATGTTGTATTTAGCTTAAAGCATTGCAAGTATTTAGTTTGGGCATTTTGATATAAAATATGTATATGTGTAGCTGGATAAGTGTAGACTATAGCCCCTTACAACTGGACAAAAAAACCCCACTAACATCTGGCTTTTGTCTTTAGTGGAAAAGGTTACAAGTGGCATTCACTCCCGGGACAAAATACTCTGCAGTAGTCACGGGTACGTATTGGCTCCAGCTCTAATCAGCAGTGATGGAAACATGATACCCGGTAGGACGCGATATTTTTCGCCCCTTTCCCGCCGTGATGCTATGACACGCGCCTCTGTCGGTAACTACTGCTGCCACAAGCAGAGCTCAGACATCATTCTAAAACGGTCGACACCAAGTTTGAAAGAGCAACTGAATACGCAGGGCTCTAGTCAAGTCCACCTTTGTCGAGTCCAAGACAAGTCCAAGACCAGGACTAGGCGAGACAGAGTCAAGACCGAGTCTAAAGAGGTTCAAGTCCAAGTCAAGACCGAGTCCAAAAAAGTTTGAGTCCAAGTCAAGACCGAGTCCAAATGAGAGACAGTCAATACTGAGACAGAAAAAAAAGAATCCTCTTCAAGAACACTTACCTACCTGTTTATAATTTATGTGATGGGAGAGACAGTATGGGCCCTATCTTGCACCCGGCGCAGCGCAAAGCCCGATGTAAGTGTCTTTGCTATTTTAAAGCAGCCATATTATGCTCATTTTCAGGTTCATAATTGTATTTTAATGTTGCACCAGAATAGGTTTACATGGTTTAATTTTCAAAAAACACCATATTTTTGTTGTACTGCACCGCTCTCTCTCACTGCTGCAGATCCTCTTTTCAGCTGGTCTGTTTTAGCTACAAAGTGAGACCTCTTTTCTTCTTCTTCTTCTGTACTATCTTTGATTGCACTGCACATGCCCAGTAGCTCAGATGTAGATCATGTCAGCTAGCTAGCTCCATAGACAGTAAAAGAAAGGCTGTTTCTACAACTTTGGTCAGTTACAAGGCAGGATTAGCTGGGAGACTTCTAAATGAGGGCGCACATGGAAGTAGTTCTTTTGTAGATTATGGCGAACTTGTGTGGTGTTGTAGCAGTGCTTTGCTATTGAGAACGAGGTAGCATGCTAGCGTTAGCATGCTAGCGTTAGCGTTAGCATGCTAACACTAACGCTACGAGCTAATGGTTGCGGTTAGCCTGCTCGTTTCGGCTTGTGACGTCACAAGCCGTGCCGATTTTGAACAGCTCACCCAGAGACTGAAGGCAGGACACATTCAGAAACCGTATCTCACTCTAAACTCTTTTTTCAAAGTTTGTATGTGTGTGGAAGCACCAGAGACACAACATAACACCCCAAATCCCAGAAAAAGTGTTTTTTTCATAATATGGGCACTTTAAAACCGTGCGCTGGTCTTACAGGGAGGTGTGTTCAGGTGCATTCTTGGCGTATTGCTATCTTCAGTAGACTTGACTACTGCAACGGTGTCTTTACAGGGATTCCTAAAAAGTCTATTAAACAGCTGCAGCTGATTCAGAACGCTGCTGCACGAGTCCTCACCAACACCAAGAAAATAGATCACATCATTCCAGTTCTGAAGTCCTTACACTGGCTTCCTGTGCACCAAAGAATAGATTTCAAAATACTCATGTTAGTTTATAAGTCACTAAACGGTTTAGGACCAATTTACCTTTCGAATCTGCTACTACACTATGAGCCACAGAGATCTTTGAGATCATCAGGGACAGGTCTGCTTGCCATCCCCAGAGTCAGAACAAAAAAGGGGGAAGCCGCGTTCAGCTTCTATGGTCCGTACATCTGGAATAAACTACCGCTAAACTGTAGATCGGCACCTACGCTCAGCTCTTTCAAAATCAAGGCTGAAAACCTTTCTTTTCGATACTGCCTTTGTTTAATTCATTGCACTGCACTGTATTGGGAATTTCATTCTTTTATTCCTGTATTTAATCTGTTTTTGACTGTTTGAAATTTTGTATGAAATGCTTTTAATTTTGTATTAACTATTTTGTATTAACTTGTATTGATTTTTAACTGTGTTTTATTGTTTTATGTAATTGCACCGCTGCTGAAATGTGCTATACAAATAAATTTGCCTTGCCTTGCCTTGAGGCAGTGGGAAGTGATCACGCCATTGACCAACAAAAACCTGGTCTAAAGTCAATAGCGCAGCATTTCATTGTAATTTTAACAGCACATTAGTAAAATGCACCTTGGCTTATGCACAGCGCGCGCACACTATGCTTGTTACACACACAGGGACGCGCAGCAGCACAGAAACAAAAGATTACAAATAAAAATATTACGGTGCAAATCCGCCATCATTTTAGCAATGCGCCAAGGTCCAAACGCGCCTGGCTTTTAAAGGGAATGGAAGATGATCTCTGATTGGTTTATTGCATGTTACGCCCAAAACACACCTCTGATTAATGAAGACACTAAGTACAACCCTTTAGAACCATGCACCCGGCGCACGGACCCTTTTTTCCGCCGTCAAACTAGCAAAAGTGGATAGTGCACTTCACGCCGTGCACTTAGATCGTTAAAACAGGGCTCTATATCTTCTACTTTAAGATGATCATTTTGCTTTATTATTTGTAATAATCAAAAAGCAAGTACAGAGTAACACACTATAGGATCAAATTAGGTCATATTATTTACTTAAAATGGAAGTGTTCCCATTCTTGAACTTATTACTTGTCCTGAAGAATTCATAGTACAAAGTGCTCGCTGACATTGTGTCTCTGGCCAAAATGAAAATAATTGATACCTGATGATTGAGGTATATGATGCAGCCAGGTGTTTACCAGGCAACCAATCTCGATGCCTGTTCTAGATAGATTTTGAATTAAACTAATATCTGTTTTATGAACGAGCGCGCTTCATCTATGGTTTTGTTTTGAAGGAGGAAGTTACTTTACAACAAAAGCATTTAGTGCTGGACTCGGACCAACTAGAATATTTGGTGAGTCCAATGGCCGAGTCCGAGACAAGTCAGAGTCCGAATACCAACGAGTCCAAGACGAGTCTGAGACAACAGAAAAGCGTCTCGAGTCCGAGTCCCGACTCAAGTACTACAGCCGTGTGAATAAGTAACGGATATAAAAAAGAAACAATCACCGTAACTGTCACTGGCCATCTTCTTTCTACTGTTTACTAACTCTGTTTAAGCAAGTTCATGATGTTGAACGTGACACACCAGAAGAAAAAACATAAAGGTATACTCGTCTACTGGCAATAAGAGAGGAGTCTATTGCCTATTTTTTTGCGGGTTTTGCTGCATTTAAAAAAATCTGCATACACATGCATATTTAGGTGGAAAAGGGTATATGAGAAAGGTGACATAACAATAATAAAATGAACTTAAAGAAACATATTTATACTTGGTGGTATTCTTCTGTTATCTTGTTTCTTTTCTATCTTTTTCTTCATGCATTTTCCTTCCTTTCTTAAATCGCTGTTACATTCTTTTCTCTGTTTCCTCTCTCCTCTCCTGAAGCACATCCATCTCAATGTAAGCTGAATGTGCTTTTACACACTGTAGCGATCCCTGAACTCCTGTACTTTTCCATTTGTTCCAAGGACATTTTTCAAATTCCCTCCACAGCAGCACGACGCTCTTTACTCACATCCATCCATCATTTTTCTCTGTCCTAAAGCAGTGGAGCTGACAGTGTGATAAAGAAATAAAATAAGGAAGTCATGTCTGCTCAGTAGGTAGAGGATACCGTTCTTTGTATTTCAGACTTGTTGAAAGACACAGACTACACCAATGGGTCTATGAAATAACAATCATATCCAGCATGCGAATGGAGACATTGCAAGAAAAATGGCAATCCCAAAAGGAATTGTCAACAGACAAAAGATGTGGAAGAGTATAAGAAGTCCAAGGATTGGGTCGAATTTATTTAGGCAATGACAAAAAGGGAACGCCTGCACACTTACTCCATGCCACAAAAGTTAAATAATATTGATCCTACTTGGTTTCAGGTCAGAATGTTTGAAAAATGGAAACCACGCCCATATTTATACATCATGCACACCAATAGGCTGACAAGCTCTATGATGGCAGGTGTGCTGCATTCAAAACAATTGAGTAGTTTATTTAGTCAAATAAAATACTGTAACTCCATCCTTGTTCCAAGTGTATCCTGTTTCTTAGAGAGAAATACCCCTAAAATCACATCTAGGAGCAAAACCAATACGATGTTCAGCACACATTCACAACAAATTCAGAAATGGAACGATCCACAATGGACGACTTTGAAGACGGGATCTTAAAACAAAACAAAAAAATGTTGAGAATCAGAGGCGAGACCGTGGACTCGGCCACAGAGGTTTCCATTTTTGACTTTTAAAATATGGTAATACGTTCCCTTTATGTGCTTTCTATTACTGAAAACACACTCGTCAGCACACACACCCACTCACACACTAACACAAACGCACACACACACACACACACACACACACACTCACACTCCCACACCCACACTTCCTATTAGTTAGTTCACGCTTTCCCATACGGCATCCATAAAAACATCTATCAATGTCACATCTGGCTGATGAGAACACGTCAGCCGACACACACGTCACACAAACACGTATACACACAAATCCTTCTGGTGAGGCCTGGTTTGTTAATACCAACCAGGCTATTTACCACTGTGTTGATGTACACACACAGAAATACACACACACACACACAGACACACAGCTCCACATACGTCCTATTAAACTGCAGCTCCAATAGGCAACGAGCCAAAGGTGACAAATCAGCAGGACGGATTCGAGAGATGAAGAAAAAAAGAGAGCGAGAGAGTAAATGGAAGGAAAAACGGAAGGAATGGAGGAACGAACGAACGAACAAATGAGCGTAGAGGAAGGTGGAGTGGAGCTGGCTGGAGGCGTTTAGGAGAGAGGTAGAGGGAAAGTGCATACCATGTAAAGAGAAAGATGACAGGGCTGAGCTGGAGGATGTATGTGACGTCTGTGTTTGTGTGTTTGTGTGTGTGTGTGTGTGTGTGTGAGGCTGGTGGTCCATGAGGACACAGTAATTGAGTCATTTTGCAGTTTTCTTCTGGATTCCTGACAACTTGACATAAGCTCTGAGCTCCATCAGCCAGCTCAGGGTGAGGAGAGCTGGATTAACAGAGACCCAGAATAGACACACACACACACACACACACACACACACACACACACACACACACACACACCGAATGAACATTAATTACCACACAGACAGGATGCGTGAACACCACACACCCACACATATAAGAAAGAAGTAGATGAATTATCTTCACCTTGCACGCGCACGCGCACACACACACACACACACACACACACACACACACACACACACACACACACACACACACACACACGTACAGTAATGACCCCCCAACAGCGCCCATTCATCACCACTTGACCGGGTTGCCTTGGGATATAGAAAATGAGCCATTACGGTTACCCATAATGCATTGCTCTAGCCCTTAATGTCCTCAACCTCTTGGTCACTGGTCAACACGCATGTGTGATTCTGCATGTGTGTACATCTAAGTGTACAGTGTATGTGTGTGTGTGTGTGTGTGTGTGTGTGTTTATCATATATCTCATTCTTACACGTACTTCATGTCCCCTGTGCACATCTGAGTGTACAGTGTGTGTGTGTGTGTGTGTGTGTGTGTGTGTGTGTGTGTGTGTGTGTGTGTGTGCGAGTATAGTGTTCACTCATTTCAGTGTGAGTCAGAAATTAGATTAAATGTAATAACTGGAAAGCAGATTCACATTCTTTTCAGTCAGAGCTTTCTCTGATGTATCACTATCTGAAATGTCACCTATGAATGTTTCTCTACTTGGGAAACAAATGCAACGCTGTAAGCACGGAGCCAGTGAATGTCCCATAGAGCAAGATCATTCATATCCATTATGGTAAAAAAACCATGCCTCCTGAAGGTACAACACACAGTCTCACTAATGATTTCATCTGCAAAACTGTAGCTGCTGTGTGTCAGGTGTGAAAACCCCCTTAAAGTACCAAAAGTAAAAGTACTCATTATGCAAAATGGCCCTTTTCAGGATCATTTATATATAAATATTATAACATTATAATTAGTGCTTAATGTGTAAGCATCACTAATGTTGCTGGCACCTGGTAAAGGTGGAGTTAATGTTTATATTTTGCCAGATAGCTTAACTTACAATAATAGACTGTCATTTATTAGTTGATTTATGCTTTGTATTATTAATCTGAATCTGCAAAGTAACTAAATTTGTCAAATAAGGAACAGGTACAAAACTCTGAAATGTAGTGGAGCATAAATTATAAAGTAGCATAACATGGAAATACTCAAGTAAAGTACAAGTACCTCAAAATTATACCACCACTAGCTTCTAAACAGTAGAGAGCTGTGAGGGCGCGATGCTGCAGGTGAGGAGGATCTGATTCAGCACAGTGGGTGTTAAACATTACACCATATCCACTTACAGCTCGGAGACTTTTGGCACTACACCTCTTCCTCCCCGTCTCCTCTCCATGACAGTGTCTGTCCCAATTACCGCCGTTCCCAAGAGGAGGAAATATGACCAGAAAAAAAAGGAAGGAGAGCAAACTCACCACTAGTCTCGGGAGCTTCTTCTTCAACTCTTGATTCACGGAGAACTCCTACTCACTGGCAGGCTGCAGAGAGAGAGAGAGAGAGAGAGAGAGAGAGAGAGACATTAACAGATGAGCGGCTGCTCTTGTTCTAAACATTTCACAGCTAACACAGAGGGAACCAGCAAAACATCTAGCATGAATATGGAGTACCACATCCCACATATGTTCAAGAAGAGAGAAAGTAAAACAAAAAAGAGAGAGAGAAAGAGAGAGGAACAAAGGGAAACAGACCGATGGCAGAAATACAGTAAAGTGAGAAAAATAAAGGGCGAGTTAGAGTGTTAAATGGAGAGAGAGAGAGCGAGAGAGAGAGAGAGAGAGAGAGAGAGAGAGAGAGAGAGAGAGAGAGATGTGGTTCAGTGATCAGGTCTCATTTGTATAAATGTCAGTTAATTAGGTGAGCAATCATCCCCACACAGATGGGTCAAGGATAATGAGCACAAACACAAATTGAAGTGCGTGTGCAGTATTTTTCCACCAGCGAGTCACGTAATAACAGACGGCATGAGAGAAGATGCAGGAATGGACCGACGGAGAGAAACAGGGTGAGACCGGTGGATCGATATTTATTTACCATCGACCGTTGGTGAGATACAGATTATGACAAATTACTCTCCGACCAAAGAACTGAAAATGAACTTTAAAGAGCAGGTAAACCTGAAGGAATTTCATCAGTTTTAGTGTTCCACAATGATACCCAAATGCTTTCAGAGTTTTCCACCCAGTCTGCAATAAAGTTTTTGATAACTTTGCAAAATATATTTTTTATTGAATCGTTAGTCTCGCATTGCCAGACCTTCCTCCACAGCGCCCAGCATTCTGGGATGAGAGAAAAACGTGCTCTGGTTTATTGGCATTTCTTTAAACCAATCACAATCGCCTACGGTGCCTCTGCAAAATAGCCTCGGGAAGGAACTTGTGTTGGTGGAACGTGTGAACATGTGTACATTCAAAAGTAGTTTTAGTCGTGCAAGCGAAAACTCAGATATGACAGATAGTCTAGCTAGCTGTCTGGATTTACCCTGCAGAGATCTGAGGAGCAGTTAACCATAGTCCTCAGAAATCCACCGGAGTTTAAAATTACAACACAAAGAAAGCCTAAGGTCATCCGGACATCCGGCCGAAAAGAAGGCCATCTGGCGGAATTTCCGGCGGCACCGGAGCAATCCTGGAAGTGGAACGTCGTGGATATAGAGTATTGAATCATGCACATTCAAATATTTGATGTCAAAAACGATAAATTTAAGAAATGGCTAAAATTCCTGCATCAATACATTTTGCTTTTCTTTTTCCTTATCTGTGGTCAGAAACTCATTAGTTGTTTTCAGCACCTCGTAACCCTGGTTCTGAAAGGCGCTTTATAAATAAAGCTGACCTACTTAATTACTTCTAACTAATGCACTCAGGTGCTCCTTGTCAAATCATAAAGGAAAAAGAACATTATTAAGTTTATCACCAGGACCCTGAAAATGCCACCAAAATGTAAATCAAGCAAACCAGGTGGATAGGGTGCAAACCAGCCTCATTTGGGTGCAGCACACTGAAAACTTTGTTTCATTGGATAACCTCTCGTTCTTCAGCTAAATGTAAATACCAAGGACACATTTCATTAAACCTGTTCTTTCTTCAACAGAAGATGGACACAATGTTTACAGTAAGGGTAATGGGTAGATTTAGTTATTTCAAATCTTTCTTTCCTGTAGCACCCTGTAATTAACAACATATCTGGGCTGCTAACAGTAATATAAAGTACTGAGGGCTGCATTGACAACAATAGCTCTGTCCAATAAATGTGCTTAAGAGAAAGCATTTCTGGCCTGCATTTCATGTATTCTGTCCAGAAAAATGAAGAGGATCCAGCCTCTGATTTGGGACACAAGTAGAGAGTTAAAGTTCTCCAACCTTCTTCACAAGGTCTTGGCTTCTATTAAACAGGTCGATGGATTCCCTTCTTCACTGTCAACAGCTCAGCTCTTGACCTGCCCAGAGGGACCGCTGGTCCGATGTGGACAGAGCGATGACCTGCTGCTCTCTGAGGTTAACTCGTTTGATCGTGCGCGTTGTGGTGAGACTAGTGGTGAGCACATGAGAGGCCATGCTGACACCAACAACACTAAGACACTTTCTTACTACCTCTGCTGGAATTGAACTAGTTTTTTCACCAAGCATTCAGTACATTCATTTGAGGTTGTCAAACGATCAGTTCATCAAGTCACTCCGTGAAACAGAATAGAGGCTTAATTTCCAAATTAACCAACCCGTTCTCACTGCCAACTCGTAAAATATGGACGCTTGGGCAGGGTTATAGTTACGCTTGGAAAAGATGGTGGGTGGGGTTACAAAATGTGTTTCTGTGACACGCCGGACACGTACAGGACACAAACCCCGGCCTCCTGGGTGAAAGTCCTGTGTTGTTTGACCCATCCCCCCCCCCCCCCCCCCCACCCCCCCAACCAACCTCCTTACGTGGCATTTCGGTTTTTCATACTACTCTCTACTGTTGTCGCTCTTAATATTACGTCATCTTACAGCGTCGCGGAGCCGCTGCTCTGCCCGGTGCGTTCCATACTACGTTCCATACAGAAGCTGAAAGTTGCTTTTTGCGTCGTATCTGACGCTGAGAGGCACTGCCCAAACGTCCGTATATTATGAGTTAAGAGTGACAACGGGTTGGGACAACGCCAGAAAAGAGAAGGCATGGAGTTTAATTACAGGAGTGCTTGGAGTGGAAGGTAGATACTAGCTTAATAAATAAAGACAAGATTATTATTCCGGCGTGGTATGGTGCGTGGCGGAGGACGGAACAAAACCGGAACGCAGCACAGACGCGCCCAGTGGAAAATCTGGGTCAGGTGTGTGTACGTGTGTGACTGAAGTGCTGTGACCTCGTCTGTGTCCGTCTAATAAACATCAGTTGTTGTTTTTTTAAGATTATTTTTTGGGCATTTTTAGGCCTTTATTTCCGACAGGACAGCTTAGACATGAAAGGGGAGAGAGAGGGGGGAATGACATGCAGCAAAGGGCTGCAGGTCGGAGTTGAACCCGCGGCTGCTGCGTCGAGGACTAAGCCTTCTTTATATGTGCGCGCGCTCCACCAGGTGAGCTACCCAAGCTCATAAACCAGTTTTTTTTATCTTCACTCCTCTCCTCCTTGACGTAAAAGTCTGGGCTAAAGGTTGACGCCAACATGTCCGATACGGAGACATTCATCAGGAGTGCAGACGCTAAAGTTCACCACCGAAATAATCTTCTCCGAGTTGTCTTTCTAATCGCTGTGCTCTTTTACTCTGCATGGCTGCTTCCTTTATTTCCTCTGCTACATGTGGTACAATTATGCATCGGATCACCTTCCTGGCTCTTTATCTCTGTGTCTCCCTCTGACACATCGCAAAGAATTTTCAAAGGTCGAGGCAAACAAAATGTTCAAAATAACACCCACTGCACAGCACCGAAAAAACACAAAACAGAGAATAAGTTGTTCAAGGATAAACTCTCAAAACTAATTTTCTAAGTTGTCTGAATGTTAGTCTGTTAGTCACCGTGGCAACAAGGCTCATTGTCTCTGACATTATATTTATATCATTTGGGGTCGGCGATCCTTCTGCGAATAGAGTCAGGTGATTTATTTGTGTGATTGCAGAGAGCATCATGACGGGGAAAGAGACGATATGAGTGAGAAAATGATTTCTTCTGCATAGTCACAGTCTCCATTACTGCAAAAAAATCAATCACACCACGATGGCGTTGTTGTGACACACACTTTCTCTCTTCAGAGAAACGTTTGCTGGGATTCAAACCAGTAACAACACAGTCCCTAACATCTTTTTAACCCAACATGAGCATCTTCATAGTGTCTGGGAGCTAATTGCTGTCCAAGTTTTTAACTGCCGCAGTCTAAGTAACTTAAAGCAGTAAGTCAAATGAAAAAAATCAATGCAATGAAATCCACTGGATGGGAAAGTAATACTCCTGTTGGTGGTATCACCAGCTACTCCAAAGCACGCTACATAAAAGGTCAGTCACTTACTAATTAGAAATAGCTGCAGCCTCATCTCAGTTTTCAATCACTGCTTTGGTAATCATGCAGCTGTTCTTCTGCAGCTTTCACATCCGTGGCTTTTCAGCAGGTGAGTAAGGAGCAATTAGTCTGTCCTGCCAAACAGAGGTAACGCGTTAACATTAGTGTAGCTATAGTTGAAGCCCCATCAACTAGGATGACAATGCAAAACACACCAAGGAAAGGCATTCAAAGTCTACAGATGTTTATGAGCACCAGCCCTTCTAAAGCATTTTTCTCAAAAGCATTTCTGGCTATTTAAAAATATTTGATAATCATTTTAATGAAATCAGAATTAAGGTCCAAATAGTGTAGCTTTAATTCCCCAAATCATCATTTGAGATACGTAAAAATCCAGAGTTTTGAATTGAAAACCTGAACTTCCCATGGTAAAACTTGAATACAGCAAATAACAGCATTTCATTTTTTTAGACTCAATGTGCTTAAAGGGGAACTATGCAGTTTTTTTTAGCTTAATTTACCTTAACTGAACAGCTTCGAAGTCATTGCAAGGGTTATATGACTTTTTTCGAATTGAATGATGGTCGTCTCACTTCCCCCTAGCGCCTGTGAGCAGAAAAAACACCCTTGCAACTTTTGGCCAGCGAGCCGGCGGCCTCATCATCAGGAAGTATCGCGTGATATCAGGTCTCGCGATGTAACGAATTGCTTCACGGCACTGCACACATACAGGAACCGGCTAGCTATAAGAACAAGGTAGCGATGGAGTTTTTCACACTATCGTCATGGCTGAGCCGGCAAAAAAAGAAGCAGAAAGCTAGGAAAGCATTGTTGGAGGAACAGAGAAAGAGGAAACAGCAGACTGACCGAGCGAGGAGTCAGACACGAGTAAACATCGGACCTGCGTTTTCAGAATGGCGAGAACTGAGACAAACAGAAGCCTGCTAATCCGATGACGACCTGGCGTTCTTGCTGCTGCACTTGTAAGTATCTTTGGGATAAACTCAGTTTAATCTTTGTATTTCTTGTTATTGTGACCTCAGGATGTTTGCTATTGTCTGTAAAGGTTTTTATTATGATTGCTGTCTGTTACGGGCTTACTAGCTGTCTACCTCAGTGGACATGGCTCCATGCGTTCGCCGGCTTCTTTGAAAACAAATGCACATGACCAGATTTGCCAACGAGTTTTTACAACAGTGTTGCCAAATATCTATTCCGAAGCTGTAGGGAGAGCTCTATAGAGAAACCTGCGAGCAAAAAGCGACAACAAAAGTGACAACAGAACTATCTCTAACTGAAAAGATTTATTTGCATTAGATCTTTTCAGTAACATTGAAAATGTTATTGAGCAAGACTTTGAAAAACCTTTCCTGCATCCTCATGGATACGTTAATGCATCATGTAAACTAGACAAAGGAGCGATGACAGGCAGAAGAATAGAAGGCTATATACATGCATATAGATATGGTCCTAGTGCCATGAAGTGGCACTTTGAAAACACTCTTGACTCAATTTATTTGAAAAACGTCTGAATGAGGGGACGGAGCGCTGCAGAAAAATGAAGGCTGCTCTCACAGCGATAGTCTTCAAATGCACAGAGGATGCGACTGTGATGCCCTTAATTTTTTTTTCTGACAAGTCCATTGGCTGGAATCTCTTTATGAATTTATTTATGCTGCATTGGTCGCAGTGACCCTGCACTGACCCATGGGTGGTAAATGTCAACAGCACTGACTTTGGTTGACATCAAGCGATGAGAGTGAGTTCAAAGAGAGTTGAGTGTCAAGACTAAGGCTGCCAGAGAAACCTTTAAATGAAATACACTTCAGTTTGTAAGAGGAAGAGTCAAACGAAACTACACTGACTGTGAGCAGTTCTGAAGAATGGGAGGTCACTAACGTTCAAAAGTCACACACAGCGGGACGAACACAGCAGCTGAGTGAGTGTTACTCCTTCACAGTGCAGATACTCTGCCAATCTGGTGAATCAAGCTGGCCGAATTCTCTGGGGAGTAAAATCACATCAAGCAAGAGTCTGTAGTGATGTTACTGTAGCAGGCCATGCTCACAATGAAAATGATTTCAAGCTAATGTTCTTAGAGATGTTTATCATGTTCACATCTTCTTTTAGCATGTAAGTATGTGCTATTAGCTAATTAGCACTAAACACAAAGTACAGCTAAGGCTCATGGGGATTTCACTAGTTCAAATAATCAATCCATTTTTAGTTGTCACATGAAATGGTACGAGGTACAGTTCCAGTGAAATGTAGTGCTCTTTTAAATGTATGTTTTTAGAAGTTGTAGACAAACTAGCTCCATTTAAAGTAGTAAGAATTAAACAGAGGACAGAACCCTGGATAAATGATGATATTCTTGAGGCAATTAGGATGAGAAACAAGAAGTATGACACATTCAGGAGAAATAAGGATGATCAGAATTGGGCAGAGTACAAAAAGGTGAGAAATGAAGTTAGTAGATTAGTGGCCTATGCTAAAAAGGCCTATTTCAATGAGAAAATTGTGGAACATAGAAATGATTCACGTAAATTATGGAAGTCCCTCAAGCAGCTTGGCTACAGCAACAGGTTGAAAACAAAAACCAGGAGCATAACTCTTGATCTGGGGAATAAAGTTACAGCAGAAAAGGTGACAGTGGCAGATTGTTTTAACAACTACTTCTCATCAGTTGCTAGTAAACTGGTGGAAAAGCTACCTGAGCAGTCAGGGCAGTATGGTGAAAGTCACATCCTTGACTTTTATTCTCAGCAAGCGGTTAAAGCAGATGGCTTTTCTTTTGAAAAGGTGTCAGAGGCAGTTGTACTTTTTTTAAATTTAAATAGCTCGAAAGCCACTGGCTTTGACAATATTCCTTCTAGATTTTTAAGAGATGCCGCTGAGGTTATCACCCCATGTATTACTCATATCATTAACATGTCTATAGAGCAAGGACATTTCCCCAATGATTTTAAGCTTGCCAGAGTGATTCCACTTTATAAGAAAGGGAGTAAATTAGACCATGGAAACTATAGACCTGTTTCTATTCTGTGTAGTCTGTCAAAGATAATGGAAAAGATTATTTTTGAACAGATTGACAAGTATCTAGTATCACACAATCTACTCTATGAGTTCCTGTCTGGCTTTCGTAAGTCACACTCCACTGACACTTGTTTACTGTATCTAACTGACTACATTAGGAGGGAGGTAGATAAAGGGCATTTTTGTGGTATGGTCATGTTAGACCTACAGAAGGCCTTTGATACCGTTGACCATGGCATTTTGGTACGCAAATTAGTCAGATGGGTGAGGTCTTATTTGAAGGATAGGAAGCAGGTGGTGGATATTGGGGGAACAATGTCTCAACCACTATGCATAGACTGTGGGGTCCCGCAAGGGAGTGTCTTGGGTCCACTTTTTTTCCTTCTATATATTAATGACCTTAAGTCTGTATGTTCATGTGAACTTTTTTTATATGCAGATGATTGTGCATTATTGGTTTCTCATAAAGATAAGAACATAGTCGAAAGAACTCTTAGTGTAGAATTATTGAATGTCAGCAGGTGGATGTCTGACAATAGGCTATCGCTTCACCTAGGGAAAACGGAAGCCATATTGTTTTGGGTCAAAGATAAAACTGAAAAGATCCCCGGGTTTTAAGGTTTTAGTTGGAGATAATGAGATTAATGTAAAGGACTCGGTTACTTACTTAGGTTGTGTGCTGGACTGCCACTTGACTGGAGTGGGCCAAGCGCAAAAGGTACTTGCCAAAGTGAATCAAAGAGTACGTTTCTTGGCAAGAATCTCAAGATTTTTGGACAAGAACGCAATGTTAACTCTGGCAAGTGCTCTAATTCAGCCTTATTTTGACTATTCATGCTGCTCATGGTATAAAGGTGTCTTACAACATCTGAAACATAGGCTTCAGACTGCTCAAAATAAGGTTGTGAGGCTTATTCTGAACCTCCCCATGCAATCTCATCTTGATACTTCTCATTTTGAGACTATTGGGTGGTTAAAAGTTGAAGATCGAGTCTCTCAGATTCACCTGTGCATGGTTCATAGGACTGTGTATGGGGTTGTCCCCAAATATTTAATCAATTATTTTAACAGAGTAAGAGATGTCCACAGCCACTCCACCAGGGGAAGTTCTACTGATTTTGTACCTCCTATATTTAAGAGTAATTTAGGTAAGGGGTCCTTTTTGTATGTAGCAACAAGCCTGTGGAACAGGTTGCCAGGAAATCTAAAGATGATCAGAAGCTTAGGAGGTTTTAAGCAGGCACTGAAAAAATGGCTTAGATGCCAATCGTAGTATGAGGATTTATTACTGTATTGTTTTATGTATCTATATAATGTATGTATGGTTTGTGATGATTGACGCTTGACCTGCTGCCACTTGCTCACCCCCCCCTCCCCCTTGGGACCACAATGGAAATAAGCCTCAGGGCTTTATTGTGTTATCCTGACTTTGTTTTGTTTTTAATGTATGGTGCATAGTTGTATCGTATTTTATAATGAAATGGGCAAATAAAATCAATCAATCAATCCCATCCGCTCCTTCAACTTGTGCATGATTCATCATAAAGCAGAATGTGGCCGTCATATCGGCACACAGAAAGAGAGTCTCCTGGTTAAATAGCACACTCCAGGATCCAGCCAAGTATCCGCAAAACGGCCACCACAGCTCCCGATATCCCACTGGAAACCGATGCAGGCACGGAGGCCACTCAGCCCACCGTCTGACGCCGGCACACAAAACCAGCATGATGTCCAGCAGAGAAGTTGCAGTCTGTGTTCAAATTCCTCCATGCTTGCCTCTGCGCCCCGTTTGATGTAGAGATGGAGATGGATGCAGAGATGTTCTTGCTGGTCCACGTAGTCGGGGTCCTAGCCATCAGATTTTTACATTTCAAAACTTTGACCGCCCAGGCTATACAGAGTCAGCAGGAGACTGGCAATTCGATTTCCCGATCCTGATGAGGGACTCATAGCCACATGGCGTCCCCATCCAACGGCAACCAAATAAAGAATAAAACTGTCAAACTAGACAGCGCTGACCCAACATGAATCAAGATTATGTTTCTGTATTGTCTATTTCTCGCCTCAAATGTGTTCAGAAGCCTATTGTAGTGTACCTGCGGGCGGTGCTTGGTTTTGAATCGACTTGGTCACAAACCTTCTCATTTTACAGCACTTTCTGGAAACATTTAAGGTGAGAAAAACAACACATTCTCACTCCCATCGTGTAAAATACGGACGCTTGATCAGGTGCCTTTGGCGTTGTTATTGACGCTAAAAGTCTCCTGTAGTGTCATATCAAAACACACTTTATCTAAACGCGCTGGGTCGGGACTATTGGCATCACTTTTGACAGTTAGGTTAAGGAAAAGGTCGTGGGTGGTCTTATAAAAAGGTACGTTTCCATGACACGAGGGACAAGAACGGGACAGTTGTGTTTAGGAAACGTGACACGAACCCCGGTCTCCTGGGTGATCATGTGCTGCTTGACTCATCCACCCCCCCAACCAACCTCCCTATGCGGATTTTTGGGCTTTCATACTACTCGCTACCACTGTCACTCTTAAAGCTACGTCATCTTCAAGCGCCGTGTAGGGCTGCACAACTAATCGCAATTTTATCAAAATTGCAATATGGAATAGTGCAATATCCAAATCGCAGAGGGGCGCAATATTTGTTAAAGGTGCTGCTCTGCCCGGTGTGTTCTACACACACGCTGACAGGTGCTTTTTGTGTCGTATCTGACGATGACAGCCACTGACCAAGCGTCCGTATTTTACGAATTCGGAGTGAGAGCGGGTTGGAAAAAAAGGCAATACAGTAATAGAATCTTGATTCATATTTAATCGGCGCTGCCTTGTTTGACAGTGGATAGCAGTTCACAAATAGTCAAACTCCTCGGCTCTGATTGGTTGTTTTCCTTTGGGTGCGGTAGAGTCTTGCAGATGCAGTTAGGAGCAAAAGGGGGAGGCACAGCTTATCTGTCTAATGTGCTACTTTCAGGATATAGTGACAGTTTCAGCAAATATGACAAAAACTTACTTTTTACAAAAGCTACCTACTGCAGCTTTAAGTTAACTATTACTGTAGTTTTGTTGTGTCTTTGTGATGAACAGATGGAACTGTTGACTCCATTCTATCATCTTTAACCCATTTTAAATCATTTACATCAAGTTTGACCTCTCGCCATGTCTCTGCTGCTGCTGTCCAGCACAGCAGATGGTAAAGTGCTTCTGTCAGACACAGTTGTGACATTCAAGCCACTCCTGTCCCTCCCATCACAAGCTCGCCTCTTTAACCTCCGCTGCAGCCTCCGGGTGGCTGCATCACTGTGTAGGATGGCTGATGGGATATGACATCAACTTCAGCTCCCATTAGTCTTGTCGATACCTCGATATCGACATAAAGGATGTCCAAGAACAGACAGCAGAACATATAGCAGAGCCGCTGGCCAAATAGTAAGATGTCTAAACCGCTCTCATCCTTTGTCCATTATGTTAATGTAGACTTGTTTGGTTCATTTAGGCTGCTATGAAAAGATTTACTTTATCCTGTGGAGACCAAACAGTAGATTTATCTTGCTCTACATTAAGGTGACCAGATTTCTGAGACAAAATCCGGGGACATTTTCAGCTCAGAAGCGTAAATACCTCAAAAACAGGTAATGTTTTTATCTTTGTAAACTTAAAACGGGGACACTGCCCCAGGGGCGTCACTAGAACTACAGCTGCTTGTGCCCCAACCAGCCCCCCTAGGGGGGTCCATGGGCATGCTCCCCTGTAAGAAAATTGTGTCTATTTTAATGTTTAAATGCGTCAATCTGGTGCACTTTGAAAAGAAATTCAGAGGTTAGACTTGATTATTCTTATCTATGGATGGAAATATTTTGCACTTCAGAATTTTAACCATGCACACACAGGTGGAATAGTTTTTTCTTCATATTTTTGCATTAATGTCACTAGGAAGCATACCAGTAGAAATATATATTCATATTTGTAAGTGGGATATATATAAGTAAGTGGTATCTGGAATCTGGCAATATACTAACCATTATGGTGGGATACACTGGCTTAGCAATTGACAAAAATGTCTGTGCTGACATAAATAGTTTACATGAGATTAAATTATAAAGTTGGAGACCATGTAGAAATATTGTTGCAATTTCAAAACCGGACTACTCAGGAACCGCTTGTTGTACCGATGCATGTGTTGAGTGAAGAGTTTGTGAGATATTTCACAGAGTAATGGGTGTGCAGAGATTTGTGCAGAATGCAAATATGATAACATTTCATGTAAGTTCAATGTTAATTTTCTTGCAAACCATTTGTCACAGCAAGGGGGTTAACACTTTTGCATGCACTATATCCGTGTCACATTCTCATAGGGTCTGAGCCCCCCTAAAGGTCTGATCCTAGAATCGCTCCTGCTGCTACTTCATACTTGTACTCCACTACACCTCAGAGGGAAATGTTGTCATGTTTACTGCACTACATTTATCTGACAGCTTTTGCTTTATTGCTTCACACCTGGGCTTGTTTCTGCAACAGTTCATTGAGTATCGGATACAATTAAATTAAAAAACTATTGAGAAAATATTTTCCTTTGACATTGGTCCAGTATTAAATGAGATCGCTGCAGTCGGCAGCAGCGAAACAAGACAATTGTCCAGCTTGTATTTACGTTCATAAAAGTGCTTGTTTTGCCGCTGACAGGCTCAGATTAATATTATAAGTATTTATAAGTAATACTTATTATATATACTTAAGTAATACTTAAGTAATACTTAAGTAATTATAAGTGTCAGACAACATTATGGAAAGGATTTCTAAGGAGGTGGACCTTTCTGTTAAAGAGTAAGATCCTTTTTTTAAACATAAGAAGTCCCACCAGACTCCATGTAAAAAAACAGCAATTTTAGCATCGTAAAATATGGGCATTCTAAAACATCTCTGAGCTCTGAGCAGTGCTCGCTCTGGCTGTCTTGAGCCTGTGCGTGTAGGGTGCACGACTATACGTTTGGTCAATGTTTTTTTTCTTTCATTCCAATTTCGTCACAGGGAAAACCAGGGACATTTCCGGCGACAGCTCCAGCCGGGGACAGGTCACCGAAACCGGGGACGTCTGGTCACCCTACTCTATATCCAAGTGAAGTCTGGTGTCATTTGCATTGCAAAGACATTTATGTGATTAGTCGTTCATGACAGCTATCAAAAACTCAATTTCCTACATACAGTAGTTATATATATCATTTGGTAATCATGACAACTAAGTACGTAAGCAGCAATTTTCTCCGAAACTCAGACAGTGAAAATGAGTTGTTGAAAAAGTGTTGCTTTTGTATTTTTGTCCGTTTCTCGTTTAGAAGTGAGAAAAACTCCTTTATACTCCTTTTGACAGCAACCATTTCCCCACAATATGTTGCAGTACTATTTGTGGTACAGATGAATGGGCTGTTTTTTTTTTTAAGTACATTCAAAGCAGGAAGTTTGTCAGCTAATTGTGAAAATACGAGCCTATAAAATCTAAAGGATTAACATAGTAATCACATGAACACAAGTGTCTTATTGTTTCTTACTGTACATTATCCATTACTTCAGTTAAACCATTTCCTTCAACCACAGTCATTACCTCCTACATGGCACCGATTTGAAAACCTCAACGTATTTAACAAATGACAACTTCAAATAACTTGAGTACTGTTTTGTTATTTCCCCATTGGCATCATTCCTTGAGACTACACTGCAAACTCATTTGCATAAATTCTTAGAGCGCTAATTAACTGAACACGTTTGCCCTACCCACCAGGAAGCCGCATTCCCAAATCTGCGACTCCCTGGAAACCAAACAGAAGTTGAGCCAAAACATGGTTTACATTTGGTTGATAGATGTAGGAGCACACATATCAACCCTGCTTTTCTGTGTTGTATCCTCAGTGGTTTAAAAGATAGGAGAAGGGCCCTTTCCTGATGTTCTTTCTGAACTTTCTTCCTTTTTTTGGGGGGGGATTAATTCAAATTGAGTGTCCAAGGATAAAGAGTGTCAAGTCTAGTTCCTTTTGATTTTAGTCTGGCTTACCGGATGTACAGTGTGGGTATGAATCCTGCATGATGTCAGCCATTCTCCTCCCCTTCTGTTATCTCTGCTATCTACAGTATTTTGCAAGGGCAACATCGCTGCCTCCGCACCACCAAGACGATTGCCATTGGTTTAAAACAAGGCCGCCCAATTTGGGGCCCGCGGGCCGAGTTTGGCCCATGCTCTCTTTGTTTTGGCCTGCCATTTATTTATTTATTTATTTATTTGGAGAAACAGGGACAGCGTACAATAAACATTAACCTCAAGAGGAGAGATGCATAGTACCAGGTTTTAGCTCAAGAGCTAATTTTCACCCGTAGTCCCTGGGCAGGCTGATCGTAGCTAAAATACATAATACATCATACATACATGAATAGTGAAATTTACATTGACCAAATAAATAATATAAAAAGGTCATATTCAAACCTTTCATGTACTCAAATCTACTCTTTAAGACCTCAGAACACACACTTACACATACACATACACACACATACATAGATACATGGATTTGACATGCTCATGCTCCTCTTATTTTAAAAGTAATGACTACGAAACGTACATTTTGTGCAGTTAAAAAGTACGCAATCTGAGTTTAACGGCAATGTAATGCACAGTGCTGGTAAACTTCCCATTTAAATTACATATGTATGTTTTATCTATGAAGAATGGCAAGAATTACGGCATTCTTCAACATCGACATTTAATTTTGGCCCGTGGCCTTCCATCCAGATACATTTTGGCCCTTCATATGAAATAATTTGGGCACCTCTGGTTTAAAACAATACAAACAAGCCAGAGCGTTTTTTTACCCCAAATTGTTAACTCGTGCAGCCAGACCATACACCAGTGCTGACACAGCACTGTGAAGATAGATGTAGCCATGCAAAACTAGGGGCACATAAATAAAACTGGCTCTACTTTATTTGGGTCTTGGAGAACCGCTTACTAGTTATCTAACATCACGAAATCTTCCACATCACAAAATAGTCATGGTCAAAGTTTCCACATCTACTCACGTTCTCATATCTACTGTGACTACCTTCCACTGTTGGATCTCTTCCTCACGTCCTTCTTTCTCTTCCTCATCCATGAAATACAATAAATCACTAGCAAGTGATGGCTGTGGGGAGTGAACAGCCAGAGGAAAACGCCACGCTAAGATGGATTCCCTCGGTGTGAACCGCATCTCCTATTCTACACAATATAAAGGAAACTTCCCCGATCTGAAGACAAATTTCTTACTTCTCACATCACTGCGTCCAAACACTCCCAGCCTCCCTCCCTCCCTCTCCCTCTCTCATTTCCTCCTAATGGGTGTTCAATCAGCCTCCTTCATTTTGTCTTCCTCCTAATTGTGTGCTGTTTATGTATTCATGGGACATTTCTTTGTGTTTTTTCTCCTTATGCTCATTTTAGCTGTTTATTCACCCTCTTTTTCTCTCCTAATCATGCTCTAGTTGTGTATTTTTTGCTCGACCTTTCTCTCTCCGCCCTAATCACACTCTACTGCTCGGTTGTTGTACTGACCTCTTTCTTCCTCTTCATCATTCCAGCGGACTATTTAGCCTGTTGTCCTCTCCCATTTATTTTCTTGTCAATCTATTCCCACCGCTTCCAACCTCCTTATTATCCTCTCTCTGCTCTTGACACTGATGTAGTTTCATCATGTTCACATATAAATGTGTGTATGTAGGCACTCTTCATCTCACATCATCTCCATCAAGGTTGTTCTGGCTTTGATTGATGAGTTGTTCTGCAGTTAATCTAACCACCTTCCTCAGTTCAGTATGATCATGCATGACAACTTATAACAAGGTTTATGAAGTTTAAAAAGTGGTGGCCATAATGTATTATTGGTTCAGCATTCATGCTTGCTTTATACCTTCCGTGCCAATGTGACAACAGTGTCAATCCTGGGTTACACAGCACATTATAATAACTTTAGCCAGTTATAAAAAACATAAAGAACATATTTAACATATCATAATAGATTATTAATCCTAAATTTCTGAAACAGAATGTCTCATAAATGTCAAAAATACACTATAGCGTGACTTTGTGAGTGATACTACTGTATAACACAATGGTAAGGACTCATGAGCAGTATTTGCTGGCTGCAAGTAAAGTGTGATAGCCTACACGATCATCAAAGCTATGTCAAGTCTTCATTTTTCTAAAAACGCATTATATTTCGATTAAAACAGACAATGGCATTCTTTCTTTTTAAACTGTTTTTATTACTTATTTCCTTATTTTTTTATTGTATTAGTTTTTTTATATAATGGTTGGAGTCACATCATCTGTGTGGACTGATCTTGAATATTGCAATGCATTATGCGTTACTACGTTTCCATATGTAACCGCTATTATTGGCCTACTCTGAGCAAACCATGGACATTGGCGAACTATATATCAGCGATCAAAGAAGGTCACTGGTAATGTATACTTTGCATACTGGAGTTGCGCTATGTGTAAAGCAATTATATGATTTGTCTACACATGTTTATGAATGTTTGTGTGAGTATGCTTAAGTTGTTGGGACTGCATTATGTCACTGTATTTGTTGAAAAAGTCAATAAATAAAGTTAAAAAACAAACAAAGACAATGGTACCAAACACACAGGCCAGTGGTACAAGACTGGGGAAGCATTGTGAAATGTCCCGGGACAGGTGTGAATGTGCAGTCTACACTGGCTAAATAAAAGTTAAAATAAGTGACTGTTGTCACTTTGATATGGAGGTATAAAGCACTAAGATTGCTGAACTTAAAATACATTATATCCACCACTTATAATACTTTATCAACCTAGGGTTTAAGTTGTCATGCATGATTATAAACATTTATTAATAAACATTTATTAAGTTTTATAAAGCCTCATGAATGCATTATAATGTCTAAAAGGCACAGCCTTCATAGAAAGCATTACCAATCTTTTATTTAAATTTCTTCTTCATTTTAAAACTGCTGTATTTGGCAAAGCATTTTTATCATCACTGGCATTAATCTAAACTGACAGTCATGCCTATGAGACGTTTTATTCACCTCCTTTCTTAATATGCATCTAATTTCGCTTCAGATATAAAATTTGATTAAATGGAGGTTTGGGTGCCATCCTAAATTCATGCATTTGTTCGTTTGAGTTTACACTTATCTTTTCTGCTTTTTGTGATGAAAGAGAATGACAGACATCCAATATTACATCTTTTCTCTGCATTAAATATGAATGCAGATAATTTAACAGGTGAGATGGATCGCTGAGGCAGCAGGCAGAGACAGGAGGAGGAGGAAGAGGAAGATGGCACAGAAAGTCAGGTCTGCTCACAACACCGCTCTCTGTCAAAGACGCAAGGACAATCATATTCCAGAGAGGGAATGAGGGAGACATGAGGGGGAAAAGAGAGTAAAGAAGAGAGAGAGAATCAGAGGAAAACAGCGAGAGGAAGTCAAGATGGAATTAATGACGGATCTGAAAAATTCATGCTGTTAAATCCTAATGATTAGAGTCAGTGAGGGGGGAGACATCTGATGAAATGCTACTTTAAATAAACATGACAGTGAAAGAAAGAAGCTAGAATTAATTGATGAAGGGGGACTGATATGAATGGTGAATTGATGTATGGATGGGTGGATTATAGATTGATGGATCAGCAGGTGGATGGCATTATGAACAGATACAGACATGTTGAGATTAAAAGAAGGAGAAAGTCAAGTATCTGAACCCCTAAACTCCTGCACATTGCACTACATTTTTATGTCGCTCATCTTTCTGAAAGAAAGAATATTTGCCTCCCATCTGTCTCCCCGCCTCTCCCTTTCTGACACACACATACACACACACACCTGAATAACTCACAGCCACTACTTCCCCTCCCAAACCAATCCGTCACCTTCTCTCTGTGTGTGTGTGTGTGTGTGTGTGTGTGTGTGTGTGTGTGTGTGTGTGTGTGTGTGAGTGAGTTAGTTTGCATGTGTTTCACTATGTGTGTGTGTGTGTGTGTGAGTGAGTTAGTTTGCATGTGTTTCACTATGTGTGTGTGTGTGTGTGTGAGTGAGTTAGTTTGCATGTGTTTCACTATGTGTGTGTGTGTGTGTGTGTGTGTGTGTGAGTTTGCGAGCCGGTGATACGCGTGGGCACATAGTGTACATCCTAGTGTTTGTTGGTTTTGACACACACACACACACACACACACACACACACACACACACACACACACACACACACACACACACACACACACACACACACACACACACACACACACACACACACACACACACACACACACACACACACCTGCTCTTAACTCGGGAAGGGTTGAAACATGGTCGTCTGCAGAATTTAATACAAATATGTGTCCAATCTGAGCTAGCTTATTAATCAATGAGTTGATCCACAGAAAATTAATCAACATTTTGATCATTGATGACATTTGCTGGTTCCAGTTCCTCAACTTTGACGATTTGCTCATTTCTCTGCCATTTATCAAATTAATGTATATATCCATTTGACTGTTTGAATCACACTTTTAATACAGCTACATTCACAGCAGGTTTCAACTGACTGCTTTTCCTGATGCGACTTAAATGGTCACAAGTCTCTAATGACTGTACCTGTGTCCATTTATGTTTTATTAACACATCTCCATAACTTCAGGTTGACAGACATGGTGTTACTGGTTAAGTCACTTTGCAACAGCCTTGTTTTTTAAGCACACTTGACCAAGAACAGATCCAAATTCTCTTTTGTACCACAAGCCATAAAAGCCTTAAATCAGTCAATAAGCTAGATGTCCAACTGGCCTGCACATACCCAAGGGTGTATAGTGTATTGTAGTGTGTGATGTATGTTCTTCATGTTCTGTCTGTCGGTGACTGATGTAGGGACTATCTGTTTGTATCATAGGTCTGACGTCTTGTCATGTAGTGCCTTGCGACTGTGCCGCAAACCCAACTGCCCCCACGGGGACAATAAAGTTATCTACTGCTAAAGTTATCTACTACACTTGTTTAATGAAAACTAAAGGGGGCTGTGGCCAACACAGTCAAAGCTAAATATATTTTTCTTATATGGTCACCTCACTGTATCTTTTTACTCCGAGGGGTGCCCAAACTCCCACCGAATCATGCGCTTATAACTGCAATAGAGACTCAGTCGACTTCCAGTCCATTAAAGCTTTTAATATCTGCTGCTTTCAACACTTGCTGTCTGCTCTTTGGCAGGAAAAAAACTTGTGCTGCAGAGGGACTGATGTGTTTTATATGACCAGCAGCAGCAAAAAAAAAATGAACAGAAGACAAACTGGGTGGTTGGAAAGAACAGTGACAGTCAACTGAATATCTTTACTTCATCACCCAACATTTGATGGCAGATGATTTCAGGAAAAAGGCAGTACAGAAACGACAAAACAAAAAGTATCTCAATGACTGTCAGGGTCTGTGTAACGATCAATCAAAAAGAATTGAGTGCAAATAGTATTTGTCCGGCCAATTTCAACGTAACAATTGATGTTTATAAATGTATATTTAACGATCATCATAAAACCGACCTTGACAGTTGATAAAATGCCATTTGTGGTCCAAAAATCAATTATAAAAACATTTGAGCAACTTTATAACAAAAACAAACGAGATTAAAGTAATTATGCAATCCCCGACCAATGATGCAATATCAGTAACACGTTTTCATTGTCAGTCTTAAAATCTGATCTGTGGAGTCAACTATATCACTGAGATACAACTAATTACATTCAATCGATGACTGCAATTCAAACTAATTCTGATGTTAGATACGAGCAACAGAGGCACAATATCAGTGACACGACAGGCTGTTTGTTTTATTCTGGCTTATAATTGTGTCAAATATCATTTCCATAATGCTCCATCTTAAAGAGAAATCCCTGAAAAGCCTTCTGCCCTGTGTGAGGGAACACAGTGTGTGGCTCTCAGCCTGGGTTTTTTCTGTGACCTTAAAGCTAACACTGAATAATTTAGTGAGTGGGTTCAATATTCACAGCTGAGCAGCGTCTCAGACAGACCTGAGGTGGATGAGGGGACCATGAAGACTCTGGGCTGCTGCTTTTTTATTTCATTTTACTGTGTTACATGTACTTTTACATTTCCTGTTCATTTCAACAATCCTTTATCTACAGAGCTGGCTTTCTCATGGTTCTGTAGACAAATAGACTCATTATACATTCTGTTTACATTGTATTCATTCATGCTGTATCTGCATAAGCAGACAGACGTGCAAAATGTGGGGACCTTTGGTTGGAAGCTGCCGAGTGAATTTCTTTCATTTTCATTATTTTTTTTTTTCCATCTACATGTAAACAGTAAAGCCATTTCTAGTGTGATCCTTGTTGCTCCATCACAAGCACAAGTGAATGAAAGAATGTAAACACAATCACTTTTTTTTCACTTCTCTAACTAAACTTCTCCTTTTCAATAATACTGCACGTATATGCATTTTGTGAAGCCATTTGGAATGCAAACCTTCCCCCAGCCTCTATGAGGCTGAAGGCTCAGTGTCTGCTCCTTTTTGTCTGACTGACTTGCTGACTTGTACAATGGTTTGACCCACAGTGACACAACTCAGAGGCTGTTGGCTGACATGACAGAACATTAACAGAAGGTGTAATAGGGTGGTGTTCACAGAACAATGGTTTAGGCAGGTGGACGGACATGTAGCACATTCTACTTTGACACCAGAGGATGCCGTGTGTGTCTCACCTCAAATCAACGGCCAAATATTTGGTTAAACATTTCACTGCGATGGTAATTTCTCCAGTGCTTGAAGTGGGGAAAAAAAAGGTGGCGGTACTCTCTTGCATTGGCAAATCATTATGACATTTGAGATTTCTACAGTGAAAAACAAAACTTGGAGATATTGTTGGTGCAATTTATTGTTATTTATTAACAACATAAATGTTGCTGTGTGTGTGTGTGTGTGTGTGTGTGTGTGATTCTCTTGACAGCTTTAGTCCCCTCTCTGTCTGGCCAGCAAGTGACGGGATGCTGCTACATGTTTTTGCAGCCCAGTTTGTTATCTTTAAAAACATTCATGGAGCAAAAATACATAATTTGGTCCCTTGACCAACAGTCAGGCCATCCATGTTTCGTTACTCACGTTATTGTTGACGTCGGTGTCATTGACCAAGGTAACGTTAAGGTTGGTAGCTGCAGACTCCTCATTAACGCTAGCTGTTCCGCTCACATCAACGTTAACGTTAGTTTGAAGCTCATGAATTGTACCTGATGTTTTTGGTTGGACTTGGACCTCTGTTGACGTGTCTGGCTCTGGCACACACGTTCTTTTAGTACCTTTCTGAAGCCAGGCTACCATAACGACTTACAAACTCGATACACTTCTTTTTAGTTTCTAGGTTTTCAGCAGTGAAAAATCTGTTACGGTCAGGCTGCAGGCATCAGACAGCGTTTCCGAACTGTAAGTCACGTAGTGCCCTCTGGGTAGTGTAGTTTATGTAACGTTAGGGTAAATCTCCCTGACACTGACGCTTTCTCTGTCAGTGGTAGAGTACCGGCTACATGCAAGAAGTAGCGGTACGCAAGAAAAAGTGCAGGTACGCTTAAGAGTAAAATGCAGAAGTGCCGGTACTGCGTACCGGTGAGTACCGGTGAGTAGCGGCCCACTTCGAGCACTGAATTCCTCTCAAAGAAAGAGCTTCAGTTGCCTAAATGAACCCTTAGCTCTAAGGTTCAGTTGGTAATTTTCATAAAAAACTACTTTCTGTCATATTTGCTCAAACTGTGACAATATCCTGACAGTACTACATGAGACAGATAATCTGTGAAAAAAAAAAATCCAATCCTCAGCCTTCTCCTGGCGCTGTTAGTGCCATTACAGTCAAGTGATTATGTAACAGAAAAGGATTATGTTAAAATAACATTAAAGGGGGAAGAAAAGATGTTAAAACAGTTAGATCAGCCAGCTCAGTTTTGTACTACATGCGGTTTGAATTATAGAATAGAAAGCTCTCTGATATCGGATCCTTAAATCCATCCCTTCTTATCGACAAAATATCACATCTCCCCTTCTGCTCGACTGAAATCTCCTCAGTCTGCTGATTCATGCAAATGGTAACAATTAGTGTGTGTGTGTGTGTGTGTGTGTGTGTGTGTGCGCGTCTCTTACAGATGGCTTATGTGTAGATGGATGTGACACACCTCATACACCTCCTCAAGTGCTCCCACACAGCAGCTACTGGACCCACCAGTAAGGCGTGGCGATATGGCCAACATCTCAGGGTTTTCCCTGCCATTACGCGGCTTAGGCACAGCACCTACGCTGTTTTGCACACAGCCTAACTGTATGAACATAAAAACAATGTGGAGAGCATCTGGACAAGCTGACCATAGACTGTATAAGAGTTGGCGCAGGGGACGGGCGTCCGCTTGTTGGCTTTTGCACACATGTCGCATGTGTTGCATGATGGTTTGCGTACCTAGTGGCACAGCCACAACCACAGCCACACACACACAAAAACACACACACACGGTGCATGTTGTGTACACAGCAGCAGCCCATATGTTAGCGAGTGTGCGGCGGAGAGAGAGAGGGGGAAAAAAAAGAGAGGACAAATGTGACAAATGGTTTCTATTAAATGAAAACACACAGACATGTAATTATTTCCCTGAACCACCTCGCAATGACAAAGACAAAACCAACACCCGCTGAAGTGTAAAAGCAACCGCAGCATCTGATCAAAACAGATACAGAAACCATTTAGAGAAATGATTTAATCACATCAGAATGATATCGCATCCTGTGTATTCAAGCCAATTCCTTATTCAGACATCAGTCAACGCACACTTTTCCTCATCATTCCTTAAAATCTCAGCACATTAACTTTCTTTCTTTCTTTCTTTAAACCAGAAACAAAAACAGCAGAGTAAGCGAAGAAGTAATTGGATGTAAATTACTTTAATTGATCTCATTCAGAATCACGAATGAATCATGAATCATTATTGGACAAACTGATCTGTGGTTCATTTCCTCAGATGCTCATTTGCACTCTTATCTGTAAACCTACAAATCATCTCACACTGGTGATCTGCTAGTTGGACCCAACGAGGCCACAGATGAACAGAAATGAAAAAGAAAGGCAAAATGTATTGATGCAGGAATTTTAGCAATTTCTTAAATCAATCGTTTTTGGCATCAAATATTTGAATGTGCATTCAATACTCTCTATCCACGACCTTCTACTTACAGGATTGCTCCGTTGCCACCTGAAATTCCGCCGTATGTCCTTCTTTTCGGATGTCCGTTACCATCCACTTTCTTTGTGTTGTAATTCTAAACTCTGGTGGATTTCTGAGGACTATGGTTAACTGCTCCTCAGATCTCTGCAGGGTAAATCCAGACAGCTAGCTAGACTATCTGTCCAATCTGAGTTTTCTGTTGCACGACTAAAACTACTTTTGAACGTTCACATGTTCCACCAAAACAAGTTCCTTCCCGAGGCTATCTTGCAGAGGCACCGTGGCTCAGTGCGGCGCTTAAACTAACTAAATGATAAACTGTATTAAAGTGACATTATGGCAACATTAGCATGACTTGACACACAGACAGATGGTACAGCAAGCTTCAGGCTCCGCCTTGCCCCCGAGGTCAGCAGCGCCACTCATCGTCTCGCTCACAACAGGCCTGAAGATAAGTGCCATAGTTGACATTTACGAGACGCATTAGCTACGAAGCTGTGGCATTTGTGAGTGCCCCCAAAGCCATATGCTAATTGACATCAAGGCATATGTGACTTAGGGGACAGGAAACATAATGCAAGACATAGAATTTACAATATCTGACAGTCTGCTGCAGGCAGGAGGCGGAGCACATTTTATAGTAAAAAGAAGGAGGTGATATGGTCTGTCAGGTTGCAGCGACAGGGGAAGCCCAGAGGAACACTGTGATTTTCTGTTTTGGTACAAACCCCTACATTTGTATTGTCTGCCTTTGTAGCTCGTAAAAACAATGAATGTGCTTTAGGCTAATAAGACATTAATAAAAGCAGATAAAGTCAAGTGTGAGAAAAGTCATAATCTGTGTTTGATGTTCTGGTTACCAGGAAGGTGTATCATAAACAATCCTGATGACGGTTATCATGAAAAAGACGAACGGTAACTGTGGAACCAACACATTACTGAAACTGACATTTATTATCATCTATACATCAGACCGGCACATCCAAATACTGCGAAAAACGTCAAGGTGGTTCCCCTTTCTGGGGGAATGAAAACAGCAGATCCTGTGTGTCACTGTTTCTCAAATGGGGGTGCTTTGGAGTACTGCAGGGAGTACCTACGTTATTTAGTTTTTTACATGTTAATTTTACAAACACCAGTCATTCATTATTCCTAAAATAATAATACTATAATAATTAATACACTTTTGAAATGTAGAATTGAAGTGTTCTTGAGTAACAAGGTTGTTGTTTAGTAAATCAGAAGCTGAAAACACAGCTCTGTGTTGTACCTCTTTTTCTACAGAAAATGTTTTGAACTGGTCTGGGGGGAACTTGGCTGAAAACAATATTTCAAAGGGGGTACATTATTGAAAAAGGTTTAAGAACCACTGCTGTAGATAGATGCCAATGCATGTTGATGTTAAACAATGTTTGGTTTTATAGACAATAAATTATTAAATTATAATTTTGCGACCATAACAGAGCTGAGCATTCACGATACCTTAATAACTGAAGGTTCATCGGCGTCTTCCAGCAGAGTTTCTGCAGGTTTCACCAAGTCAAATTTAAGACCATTTTCAGACCATTATGAAAGAAAATTAAGACCTTTATCACAACATCAACTAAGCCCTCCTTCCAAGTATCGCTAAACTTGCATTTCCCTATAGCTGAAGAATGTAATCTGTTTTATGTCTGTGACAATCCCTAAGAGACTCGCGCCAATAACACGAAAGCTGATTGGTTGCCATACAAGTTGCACGTTGGTCTCATCTGTAGTCGTAAAACAGTGAAATTGTATTTGGAGTAGCGAAAGAAAGAACTACAACACCACGTAATAAAAAAAGAGCATTAGAGGGAACATGGGTGTAGGAAAATTAAGACCTGTTTAAATTTATTTAAGACCTAGAACACAATACTTGAGCAAATTTAAGACTTTTTAAGGCCTGAAATTTTGATTTTGAAATTTTAGACTTTTAAAGACTTTTTAAGACCCTGCGGAAACCCTCCAGTCTTCCCCTGTCCAAGTGGATCAATGACCAAACACAGTGGGCGGATGTTTCTTATCCAGACCCCTACACATATTGGAATGAGTGACTAGGAATCGTTAAGTGTAATTAATCAACCTGTTCATAGGCAACTGTTTGATCTTTAGGGTGAGATTTAGTCTGTTAGCGGTCTGACTGTACTGCAGCAGCCACTCACGCTCACGTTAGCTGTCCATCAGCAGTAACAGCCCAGCTTCATTCAGCCGTTTGTGAATATTCTTGTACCTTACGAGCCCCCTGTTTACACGAATACACTCGCGGGTGAAAACGACAAAATATGTTATCAGATGTGCCTTTCGTTTAGACGGCGACGGCATTTTTGGGGTTTAAAAACGCAAAAAAGTCTTAAAAATGCTCCACCATCGCATTCCCGTCTAAAGGGTGAGTGTGTGTGTGTGAGAGAGTGTGTGTGTGTGTGTGTGTGTGTGTGTGTGTGTGTGTGTGTGTGCATGCCGTGTGTGTGTGTGTGTGTGTGTGTGTGTGTGCCGTGTTTATGTGTGTGCCGTATGTGTGTGCGCGCGTGTGTGTGTGTGTGTACCGTGTGTGTGCGCCGCATGTGTGTGTGTGCCGCGTGTGTCTGTGTGTGCATTGTTTGGAGCAATAACTCCACCTCCTCGTCTGTCCAGACAAAATTGTCAGCTTTTGTTGTTCGCTTTGCGCTACTACGGAGAGGAGAGGGAGAGAGGAGGAGAGGGAGACAAGTAGAATCTGGTTCTACGCAGGCGCACAGACTTGGTGGATCGCATTTCACACACTTTTGCGTCACCATATATATGCACGCAGATTCCCCCCCCCCCCGTAACCGTTGTCTAAACACGGAATAAAAAGTGAGAACGCAACGCCACTTCAGATCGTTTCCGTCTAAACCTAGCCCTCAGACAGACTTTTCAAAAATCAGGTAACTACAGTCACCGTATGAAAGTAGCCCGTCAAGTAAAAGTAGTTATATGTCAAAACCCGCCGCTGTGAGACACAGGAGAGTTTTTACACTCCACTACACCTCCCTGATATTATTAAAAAAAATGCATCATAAAACTAATGCTACTAAACCATCCTGCTCTTATCGTCACACACTTGCCCATGAATTTCTCTCTGTGGGGTTATGATGACATGGTTCGGTGGAAACCATTTCCTTGACATTCAAATGTAATCTGCAGATGTTGTTGGGAATGTAAGATCAGCCAACCATACTGGCAGGCAGTGTGGAGGGACTGGAAACAGAGTGATGGAGGGTTGGAAACTATTTGTTTACCAGCAACATATTGGTCTGTAGAAGCAACAGGTTGAGCTATGGATCATCCATTTCGTATGAACACACATCAGATGAGATTAGAAAGCCATGTAGCGTGCTGTGGTGCCGGGGAAGGGGAATGGGAATGGGTATAATAAAACGCTGCCGACCCCAAATCTCTCGGCTACTGAGCTGCGTCCTGCTCTGCTTGACTGTGGACGATCTCATCTCATATCTAGCATCTCTATCAGAGAGAAAATGAAGTATGGGCACAGTGATTCTGAACAACTTAATACAACTGGCCCAAACAGACTCTCCCGGGATTGTCAAAAGGCCTGCTGGGAAATGCAATCACTGATGATAGTAGAAGTAGGTAAGACAAAATGAGAAAAGAGGAGATTTTGAGTGAAAACTTTTAAATCCTCAAGAATCTTATTTTTACAAAACATTTTGAGCTTTTTTTTTTTTTTTTTTGCAATAGCAATTCAATGTATTTGTATGCATTATCTCTCTGTATCGTTTTTAATAGTTATATGGGTCACATTTCGGTGCATGTACTGTAGAACAGATTATATGCGGTATGTAGATTGTGATGTTATTGTCAGAATGTGATGTTATTCTATTTGACACTAATTTAGGAAACATGTACACAATGATATTCTTCTTATATGTCTTGTTTTAACCCTTGTGTTGTCCCTCCGTCGACCATGCAATTTTGTATTTCTGGGTCAAAATTTAAAATTAAATCTTGATCTTTTTCGACACTTTTTTTGCTTTTTTCCAAATTCTGTGTCACTTTTCTGCGTTTTTGTTTTTACCTTTTTGTTGTTTTTTTTTCCAACATTTTACTCACTTTTTTTCAACATTCTTTTATCAATTTTCAAATGCTATAAAATTGAATAAAACACCCAAATTCAATGAAAGTAGTGAACTGAACATTTATTTTACTTGTGAAGAGCGTTATAGGAAACTAACCATCCACGTTATTTCTTTTTGGTTGAAAGAAACCCAAACTTCTGATATAGAAACTTTTTGAAAATGTGTCAAATTTGACCCGAGGACAACAGGAGGGTTAAATGTATGTAAAATTGTATGTATGGTATTTTTATGTATATGCTGTGATTGTGATTGACTGATGGCCATGTAAACCGTAGTCAATGAGTCAATCTGTGGGTGTTTGGGAACTAGTCAAACACTATTAAAATTAACATGGTCACTGTATGTCCTCATACATACTTACACTCCTATTGTGTAATACAGTACTGTGTGTGTGAATGGAAACAATCTGCTGACATGTTGCTATTACCAGTCTGTTGGCCAAGAAGAAGCTCCACTACAACAGTTAATGGAAAACCCCCATTACACATTTTTACACACCATTACATATCATCAATCTGCAACGTTCAGTGCATTTTAGAAGCTATATGTTTGTGATAAAGTGCTATAATTTAGTTTTACACTCGGGCAGTAATGTGTGCATCCACTTCAGTTACTCACTTCACTACATTTCACCCAACTGCTAGGGACCGCACCCGAGGTTTAAGCATCCAGTGCGGGTAGGTATTTCACCATTATATTGCCACTTTACCTTTATACACTTTTACTTACTGTTTTACTACCCGTTTAAATCTCTCTCTCTCTCTCTCTCTCTCTCTCTCTCTCTCTCTCTCTCTCTATTACTTCTCATTAGGCTTACAGTTTGTTCATTACTGTCTGCCACAAATATATATTATTTCATATTTTGTCGCTATATGTTAACATTTTTTGGATGGTTCGGACTTTCGGACCAAATACAGGAAGCTCTGGCAGGCTATCTTCCTGTTGGAAGACTGGGGAAACTCAGTTCAGAGCAGACAGCTGTCGGCTGTCAGAGCTGAGAATAAATCAGCAGTTTACTTGTTAAGTGGTTGTAAATGTACAGTGTAGGTTTCAGTTTGTCGCTGAATAAATGCTATGTTTACTTGTGTCTGACTCCTCGCTCGGTCAGTCTGCCGTTTCCTCTTTCTCGGTTCCTCCGACAGTGCTTTCCTAGCTTTCTGCTTCTTTTTTGCCGGCTCAGCCATGAAGATAGTGTGAAAAACTCCATCGCTACCTTGTTAGACGGTTCCTGAATGGGCGTATGTGTGCAGTGCCATGAAGCAATTCGTTACATCGCGAGACCTGATATCACGCGATACTTCCTGACGCTGAGGCTGCAGCTCGCCGGCCGAAAGTTGCAAGGTTGGTTTTTCCGCTCACAGGCGCTAGGGGGGAGCGAGACGACCATCATTCAACTCGAAAAAAGTCATATAACCATTCCAATGACTCCGAAGCTGTTCAGTTAAGGTAAATTAAGCTAAAAAAAAACCCGGCATAGTTCCCTTTTAAACCCCAAATAAAATTCCCGTGTCTTTCTTCTCAACAAGGCAACAAAACTCAGACACAGAGAGAGGATACGAGAGGACGGGGAAGCCCGGAGACGCAGCTCACGTATGTGATGACGACAGGACGTAGTTTTGTCACGTATAGTTCCTTGGTGCGCTTGCATAACTGCAGCGTGAAACAAAAACTTACCGGATCAAATGAAAAAACATGAACATTGGTCCGGACCTTGGTTCGGACTTTCAGGTGTGAAAACCCCCTTAGATTCTCATTTTCACTTGCAGGATTTTCTTTTTGAACATATTTAATAAGCTATGTTTGAGTAAGCCTGAGATCTAACATTTGCATTGCCACTGTAATTGTTGTGCATATGAGAACAAAGAACTTAAAACTGTAGAGGGGGTTTGGTTAAGCAAAGAAAAAAAAACGTTCTCTGTTTAATTTGTATTAAGAGATGTTTTATCATGTAGGCATAAAGACTGAGAAGCAGTGATGATGATGATGATGATGATGATGATGATGATTCACAGTGGAGAGCAGGTGGGACGGCAGACTGTGTGGAGAAATGATCCACTGACCAAAACAAAGTATTGATTGCTTTGTAAATGTTGACTTATCCAATAAGACACGATTTCCTGGCCCAGAAGTGGGAGTATGTACACTGAAACATTGGGTTGCATCCAAATCTAACAACACACCCTTCAACTAATCAATCTGTATTGTCTCCAAGGGGACATTTCCAGCCAGGTGACATCAGTCGTAAAAAACTATTTAAAAAAAAAAACCGCAGCAACAACGGTAAGTCACACAACACAGGGAAGCACAGACAAGATAACGGACACAATTAAACAACGAGAAGGAAAGAGGAAGAATCTCCTACACAGATTCTATAACATAAACCATCTTTGGCTGAGACGCCGGCTGCACAGAGCACACAAACCCGACAACAGACAGCTTTTGTTTTGGCATGTTATCAACCTACTCACGGACTTCACTTTAATTGGCGACAGCTGACATGACCAGCAGCGACGGATAAAAAAAAAAACGAGTAGCCGCTTCCTGAATGTTGTGTTCACTGATCTTTGCCAATGAGTAAGAGAGAGGAGAAATAATGGGTTATTTTACCGCCAGAGCTCAGCGGATTTTTGCAACCCGGATGTCAGAACAGAGTCAGTGTCACCGGGGAAATCACATTTTTTTCACGCTCATATGAAGGGAAATGCTCGCACTGTAGAGCCGTCTCATTAAGTAGAGCGGCGCTGCAACACCAGCAGGCTGAGGTGGACAAACAGTAGAGTTCAGTAAAGATAGGGTCTGATTTTGATCAGCTTTATGTTATATTGATCCAATAAAATATGCCCGGATCGGTCCTGAAGCGGGACATCTCTATTGTCGTTAGGGCTGGGTATCGTTAAAACATTTTCAATACCGGTACCGATACCAACACCGTGACTTCGATGCCGGTTCCTAAAGATACTTTTTTTTTTTATACCAATTTTATAAAACAAAAAGAAATTACAACATTATAGCACAAATCTTTTTATTTATTTTTCACCTCCTACTACATGAGCCCTGTCTCTGTGTGTAACGTAGAGTTTTTCCTGAGTGTCTCTACGACGTGTCACGTTAGACAGACATTATTAGATCATTAGCATGCTTATTGGCTCACTATTGCTGATAGGTACTGAAATTGGGTATTGAATGACGAGGCATTTTTCGATCCTCGATACTTTAGAGGCAATTCGGTCGGTGCTTAAAAAGTACTGAATTCAGTACCCAGTCCTAATCGTCGTACAATTATACAAACATGAAATTGACTCTAGAGAATAATTATTAAAAATAAATTATTATAAAATAATTAAAAGTGACTATATGTAACTTTGAAATGTTTCTGAAACTGTCATTTTTCATCTGATGATCATAAATGACCTGTAACAGCAAACAAGACGCTATTTTTATATAGTTTTTATTTGTGCATTTGGCCGGTTCCGATTTTTCCAGCGAAGTCAGTGTTTGCGTCGGCCTGCTATTTTCTTTTCATTTGTCCCCCTGTACTTGTGTAAGGTGTCCTTGGGTTTCATGAAATGCGCTATATAAGTCAAAGTTATTATTACGTTGGTTGCAACGACAAACTCTTAATGTTTTGGCTCGTTACACAGTGAGAGTGATACCTGGTTTAGCTCACAATACATCCAGGCTAAGTATGCAACACTTGAAATGCAACAATGCATCTGTAATGTACTCTCTTATTATAAATGAAAGATTTTGTGGCTGAGCAAAACATTCATCGCAACTATACAACCTCCCAGTAATGCTAACTTAGTAATCTACAGTGGGCAATACAGCACCGTAAAGAAATGAGCTTTACAACAGCAGGTGTGGTAAAAACACTATCACTTTTGTCCAAAGCGGCCGCTAGAATCAACACAAACTGAAAGTTACAAAAATTACAACTTTAAAGAACAAATCCGGCGCAAAATTAACCTAGGGGTTAATAACACGTGTACCGAGTCGACCGTTCTCTGGGATATGTTTTCACTCTAATCGAATGTGACCAGTTTTATCACAAACCGCTAATTAGCTTATAAAGCTAGTCGTCGGGGCAGAGGGTAAAGTAAAAAGAAATCTCTATTTCTACACCACTAACAAGGCTCAAAATAGCACCGCACTTCCACGGTAGCATAATGAGGGTCCCTACATGTTAACCCAAGCATTGAGAACTTCGTAAGTGTACAGACAGTTTATTGAAAGATAGTTTAAGACTGTACCGTTCATGTATACAGGCAGGCGCCATCTTGGGAAAACAAGTCAAGACAAGTCGAACTGAATGTACGTTGCACGGCGGTGTTGTACGACTGAGCAGCCCCCGCTGCAGCCGCTGGCTAACGTTAGCTTGCTAATTCCACCCAACGCTGGTTACAGATACAATGAGCCAAACAAGTTGTCATCTGACGAGAGCATTGTGCTTTTCATATGCTGTGACAAGAGTGTGTGAATGAAACATTAAGTTGTTCAATTTAACACCACCTACTGTACCGGAGGTAGTTACTCCCATCATTCTTCCCCGCTCATGTATACGGGGAGAACTGGCATAACCCAGTTATTCACTTAACATGCGGTGCATTTAAACACACTGACTGATTTGTGGTCCATGTTTGTCTCCAAGCTCCAGGGCAAGAGTTTTGAGCATTTTTTTAAAGCTATAGTGCGTAGTTTCCATTTCCCCCATGAGGAATTCTAAGTAATGACAACCACATTGTCGGTGCATCCACATGATACAAGCCTTACGTGATCGCGCACAAGCCGCCACCACTCCCCCACGCAGTTGCTAGTAGTCAAGGAGGATACGGAGGATTAAAAAAACATGATGGACTCTTCAGAAGAGGTAACAATCTTCACTCGAGCTTCTGCGCGAAAGTCATCAGACGACACAATCTTCTGAACATAGCCATACTGAGACATACAGAGAGAGTTGTGTGGAGCTGATAGTCTTAACTAGCTTTGTAGCAACTCATTTGGCAATGGCTTGAATGTAACGAACGTTCATTAATATCAAAAAGTTACGCACTAAAGCTTTAAGGACTTTTTCTGCTGTTGCAATGATTTAGTCAACACTGAATTTCCTGTAGAGGGAACTTCTCACAGAAATCTACTGAAATCCAAGAGTTACTCGTTACTATTTTGCTCCCAGAGTGATTGGAGAAAAAAAATCAATCAATCAAAAATATTTATACTTTTTCCATCCTTGTAGAGGGAAACTGGGTAGTGTAACCTGGATTGAACTGAAAGATCATGCTCTGCTTCATTGCCCCAGGATGTTGCCAACTTCCTTCTATTTTTACTCTCGGCTGTTATACTCTTCTCCTCCTTCCTCTCTCGTACCCTTTTCCTCCCCTTTGGGTCTTCCTGTGTTTTCTCTTGGCTGCTAATCTGTCCAAATATGTTAAAATGTTTCCTGCTGCAGCAGTTCAGCAGACTAAAGTGCTTTTTGTGTCCTCGCAGCTTTTTTGTTGTTGCTTTAATTGTTAAGAAAGGAGCTTCATCATTTGCACATCATGTACAGAGACCAACCACAAGGTAAAGCCTGCACAACAACTCTGACCTTTAACATTTAAATACCAGCTGGATGTGAAATTTAAAATGCCCGAAACGTTACCTAAATGCTTCAGTTGTCTCGTCACTTTGTCTCTCTCCCATCACTCGTCATCACTGGGTATACAACTAATCAGATTGAAGCGCTAATGAGCAGGATTAATAATTTTCATTTGGATGATCCAATATCGATTCATAAAATCCAGAATCGATCTCTGTCTGTATCATATGAAACAAGAAGACCTAAGGAATCCATTGGTACCATCTATGTCATGCTAGCTTTTCAGGAAGGTTAAGAAATGCTCCAAAGTTAAGCTACATTTTGGCGAGGGAAAAACTGGCACAGCCATGTGAGAGTAGAGTCTGTAGAGCTGCACTTTATTGTGTGGTCATGTTAAATTGAAAGAAAATTAATTTAACTGTTTTGGGATCCATTTTTATACTCCACTCAATACTTTTAATAATGCAGCAGGTTAAAGCGAACCTTGTACAATTGTAGAATCTCTTTCATATCCAAGAAAAATTGGTTTTGCAAATACCTAATAGACAGTGGATCAGCAATTGAAAATGTAATCAAATCGGCAGACTGAACTCATGGAGTGGCGTATGTATGACACGCCAATTCGTATGCCGTTATTGGTGTGTTATGAAGACGCATACTCGCTTTTTAGCGTGTTTATCAATGCCGTTTGGCCTCCATTGACTTACATTACCTTGCGATTGCGTGTGAACGTAAAATACAAGACTTTCACCCAGGAGAGCGGGGATCGTGTCCCAACCGAGTGTAACGATTCCTAAACCCAACCGTAGCCTCGTTATAACACGTAGCCTCGCGATAACACGCAACGTGGCTTTAGAAAGTGGCGTGTATGTTTACGCTGTGACTGTATACAGCGCAGACATACACCCGGATAGCTCAAAATGCGTACAGATAACATGCCACTTGGCTTTTGGAAAGTGGCGTGTATGTTTACGCAAAGTCATGATGTCATGTTGAAATCGGGAACCTTGTGAATCGGAATCGATTTAGGAAATCAGTGGCGATACCCAGCCCTAATTTATGAATACTAATCTTTCCTCTGCTCGTCTCTCTGGCTTGCTCCGGTGAGCCGCTCACATCACATCATGCATAAACACACATGATAGCCTCATGAAGCAAAATCTTTTGTACCACAAAGCCTAGAACGGTGAAGACTTGCTTTAATCCACAGAGTGTATCTCCTGGTGAGGTGATGCATGCTTTTTAAATGTCTTCCCTGATGTTGCTTAGAAACCCATTCCCCTGTCTCCACCACTGACTGCTGGACTGATGAGGTGTCTCTGACTCAACAGAGAGAGTAGATGCAAAAGGCTTTAATACGAATGCTCCTTTGGAGTTTAGTTGCTTGTGTATGTGACAAATACATATAAATATATTAATCTCCAAATCCAGTATTTCAACACTGAAGTCAAGTTTTTCTATATGTATGTATTTCGCACGCAGAAACTCAAGTGAAGATAATGACCTCTTCTGAAGAGTCCGTCATGTTTTTTTTTTAATCCTCCGTGTCCTCCTTGGCTACTAGCAACTGCGTGGAGGAGGGGGGGGGCGGTCACGGAAGGCTTGTATCATGTGGACTCACCGACAGTTTTGTCGTCATTTTTGTTGTTGTTGTGATTTCCTCATGGGGGAGACAGAAACTACGCACTATAGCTTTAATGGATAGTTTTTCTTTTTTTTGAAGTATGAAGTAAGATGGCGGTCGGCGCGCCCCCCCAGTTTGGAGAAGCAGGCAGGAGTAACGACACACCTAAATAGGTATCAGTAGTATCAATTTTAGTTTTAGAAAATTTTATGGAAAAACATGGAGGTGAAATCCAAACATTGAAACAAAAGACAACTTGTTTTTGGGGATTTTGTACTGTAGGGGTCACTCACTACAAAGCTCTTGCACTCTAGAGAGTCTTAGGGCGCATTCACAACTATAGTTCAGTGGACTCGGTGCGTTTCGGGGGTGAAGTTGCAACACTGTTGCATTTTTAATTTGGTTCGGTTTGCGTTCACACTCGACTATATCAAACGCATCAAACACCATAAACACGTCATGTGATCGAGACGGTCGCTTGTTTATTGGACAGAATATCTGAAACTCGCCGACACTTCTGGTCTCAGAAATAACGCAGCAACGCCACATTTATAACGTCTTGGGTTTTCTGGTTCTGCTTCAGTGTTTCTAATATTTTAGAAGAAGGCGAACAATGAGCAGCTGACAGACAGCGAGCGAAGGAGAGAGAGAGAGAGAGAGAGAGAGAGATGATGATGATGTCACACAGACGACCAGCGATGTGTGCTCAGAACAGCTTATGGATCTTAGTTATCATCCCTTAAATCATATAGAAGTAAATTGTGTGTAACATTGAAATTGCAGGCTGTTTATGGTTCACTTTACTGTATTTGGGTCGGATCGCGTTCTCACCTGAAGTGAACTGAACTCTAGTTCACTTGAAAACGAACGGAGACCCCAGATTTTAAGGGGACCAGAGTATGTTTGTTTGAGCCACACCAGATTTGGGATGAGCTTTCAGACCGGCCCAAACAAGGTAGGTGTGAAAGCAACCATATAGACAGTTGGGTCATAAACTGACGGTAAAAGAACCAAAAGATCCTGCACACTACTGATCACTTGAACTTAATGTTTCTGAGGACCAAACGTTAACACAAGTGATCGACAGTGAGCGGGATCTATTGCTTCTTTCACAGTCACAGTGTGTACAGTAGGTATGAAACATCACAGACCATCCAAATCATAAACATGAGCTTGTTGCGTCACAATAAAAAAAATTGACTATAGAAAATGTTCAAACCTTTTGGAAGTCATACATGTGCGATGCAGCCTGCTGCTGCTTCATTGCTTTTCTTAGAAAATAATTAACATTTTTATATAACACTACATTACTGCTTGTGTTTAAAAGAAATAAAAATAGTATAGCTAAGAAAAAAGCTACCTCATAATCATCCGGTACCGACAGTGACAGGAATAAGCTGCTGCAGCATTCATTTGGAGATTAGAGCTGGCATGACTGGGTGTAATAGATTTGCTGGTCTTGTGAAGCATGACGCTTTAAACAACCCATAATCCATCTCTGCATCATATAAGACGCATGTGTGCATGCGTGCACAACGCATTCTCATAAACGGGTTCGTATGATATCATACGGAAATGTATGCACCCCAATTCTATGAGGATGTCCTATGAAATTAAGCGACCACTGGCTGGTCACGTGACGCCGGCTACAGAGCTCCGTGAGCGGTCGGTCTTATCAGCAGCCGTTGGTACTCGAGTTTAGCCGACAATAGGCTACTGGGAGCCAGCTTCCTGGGTGAAAGTCTTTGTTTCCCCCCCCTGGAAGTGTACTCTGCTCCCTGGTTTGAAAGTGCTGTATTTATACAGCAGCAGTCAATGTGGTGCATACAGTAATAAAAACGTTCAATCCATAAAATTACAGTGGTTTACTTTTCATAGCTTTATGTACAAATGGTTCATGACAACAGCCTGGTGTGTGTGATAACATTTTGCAGATGCTGTGTGTGCAGAATGCATGTGCATATATGTGTGTGTGTGTGTGTGTGTGTGTGTATGTTTACAGTAATATGTATGTTGATGGATGCTGTGTGTATCCAACCTCATTAAAGCCCGTCTCAGCTCAAGGTACGACCAATTTTTACACCAGCACCATTACTTTGATACAACCTTGTTTCATGTTTATTGGTTAATAAATAAAAAATAAAAAAAATGAGTCTGGGCCTACAGTACATAGCCAGAGCACTCAGGCATACTTATATAAAAGGAGGTTCAACAATGGTTCTTAACCCCCTAGAAAATCCAATGAGCATGCAGGTACGAAAAGGTACCACATCTTATGTTCCCAAGTTAAGGAAGACAAAATAGTCTCATTTCACTTATTTAATTAGGCTCACATCACAATAAATCAACATGCAGTACTTGTTCTTCACTTTTTTGACACATTATACATTATCTGATACGTTTAGTAAAACTACGTAAGGGGAATCTAAAAACGTAGATTACAAAAAATCCAGTTGACCCAGTTATTTTAAAGATGTGTGGATACAAAATAATGCTAAACACTGTATAAAAAGAGATAAAACATACAGTATGTTACCTGGTGTTCATGGCTCATCTAACTAACATTTAACCTAAAGCAGCAAATAATGAGCTTCATCTTGAGGATGATGCTGTTGAACTCAATGTCTGGCACACTGTCTGTTTTGACGCTAACATCGGATGGCAGCAAACACTGACATTTTCAAAACAGATGGTGGCGAATGTCATAACTGATAACTGTAGAAAAACTGTGAGCTTTGCGTTTGCCCCTTTTTCAAAAAAGTAGCTACTCTATGACAAAAGCTTTCTCAGATTCATGTTTTCTCTTAACTGCACTTATGCTTCATTCATCACGTCTAGATGAAAACAAATGGACAGAAATGTACCGCAAGCAATGGATTCCCCATTTTAGGACACACAAAAAACATCCTTTCACTTAACGCACACCCTAACAGCTAATCTTCAGAGTGACATCAAATCCCCAAAGAACCATTGGCCAGGATTAATTCTAAGGTTTAAATTATTTAATTCCTCCAGCTGCAAAACAGCAGCTGGCACATCAGAGCTTAGTGACAATAAAATGGAAATGAGCTCATGTGCGTCTCATCAAACACATTAAACATGTTACTATAACTGGACACCAAAACAACCTTAAGGACTACAAAATGGTCTGGCAGTTGTTAACATCTGTACTGATGTGCAAATGCAAACAAGGTTAAAGATGACTGTAGAGGAATACAAGACGCCTCTCTCTCTCTCTCTCTCTCTCTGCAAACTTCATTGTGTGTGTGTGTGTGTGTGTGTGTGTGTGTGTGTGTGTGTGTGTGGCAATAACACTCCTTGGCATTGACGGGCTGCCCCAAATACCATTTTTGGGGCTTTGGAGGTTTGATGCTAATCAACAGGGAACTTCAGTTTAACATTGTTAAAACTGCTAATATTGGTAACGAGAGCGTTAATTGGAAGACTGTTAGGTCTTTACTGCAGCTTTCTGTGTCTGTGTGTGTGTGTGTGTGTGTGTGTGTGTGTGTGTGTGTGTGTGTGTAGGGAAATACAACATAACGCAGTAAAGACTCACTGAGCTAAAATTGAAACACTGCGCTGTAACACGTGGCTTTCGGTTTAATTCATTCATTTTTAAGGATTCTGTTATTCTACAGCACACGTCAAACTCAAGGCACGGGGGCAAAATCCGGCCCCTTGCAAATTTTGATCCGGCCCGCATATCAATTTAGGTTCACATCAAATTTTGGCCCGACTAGTTGTGCACCACACCAAAAAAAATGAGGAAACTGTTTTTCCTACTGTAATTATGCAACACTGCCGTGCAGAATTTGACAGATTTGCCGACTTTGAGATTCCTTGAGACTCCCCCAGCAGAAGCAGAGAGTTTTTTAACATTCAGGCTGTGAAACAGGTTGTGGTGAGTCGGCTGGGTGGTAGCTGCTTTTAAAAACGTAATGTTTGTCTTTCATGATTTTTTTAGGGTTTTATGCCGACCAAACTGTATGGGAGAAAGCTATATGAGACATGCAATAATACAAAGTTAATTGAATTTTTTTTGTTAAAAAAAGCATGTCAATAAACTCAACATGTCTGGCCCTTATTGTGATCGTCATTTCCAGTGTGGCCCCCAGTGAAATTGAGTTTGACACCCCTGTTCTACTGTATTGAAAAAAAAAGAAAATAAAAATCCGTCACCCAAAATTAAAAAACAAATACATACCCAACAAACGAATATTCGGGTCCAGCCCTACAACACATTATGTAAACATATAAAACAATGATTATTTGTTTTTGACTGAGATTCTGTGACTAAGGCTCAGGAGTGATCTTGCTGTTGACTAAGATCCCATTAGTCTTAGCTATTAGCACGCTTTTAAAGCCTCATGGGAGATTTACATATAGACAAACACCCCTGGAAAAATTTCAAGTTTTAAGATAAACCTGACGTTATTTTCTTGTGATAATAAACACCGCAGTTCACTTTTTTAATCAATTCATCAACACGTGCACCTTAACTACTGTACAGCTGGTGTGTCACAGCCCGGTCAGAGTGACGAAGGGATGGAGGGAGGCTAAAGAAAAAAGGTTTTGGGTGTGGGACGAAAAATCTGCACTGCAGAGAGGAATCTGCAGTTTGGAGAGATTCAAAGATATAAAGAGGAGAAAGAAAGAGAAACAGCTGCAGGAAAGAAAGAGGAGGAGGAGGAGGGTCATAAAACAGTGAAACAGAGAAAACGAATAGAGGAAGAGAAGAAAAAAAAGAGATGAAATTGCAGGGGCACTGAAACAAAATTCTAATAAGGAGACAGACAGGTGGTAAAACGTCGTCTGAATAACAAGTAAGGAGAGATTAGATGAAGAGAGTTGGAGAGGTGATAGTCATACAGGGAGAGAGAGAGGAATAGAAAAAGTGAGGAAGAGGAGGAGAGTTGGACAGCAGGACTGTGGGAAATAAAATTAACAAAAAAAAGCAAGAGGGAGGGACCGCTCGGACAGAAATGGATGGCAGGGAGAGGGGAGGAAGCCAGCGGAGGAGGAGAGAGAAAACAATCAACCTAATAGAAGTGAGAGAAAAATAGAGAAGTGGGACGAGGCAATGGAGTGAAAAGAAGGAACTAAAGAGTGTTTACTCTTGGAGCAGCGCCTTTTTCCACCAATGTACTGCTTTAAATTCACCTAGTCTCACAGTGCAGGAGAGCAGCTTCTCTACACACAATTGCATCAGTTTTTTCTCCACTTCAAAGCAGCAGCATCACTAACAGTTGTATCTGGTGGCCGATCTGATTTCAAGGAGGCCCCTTGACCAACAGCTCCCTAAACACACCGTTGCTAACAATATACTGAAGAACATAAATGAGTTGTGAAAACGTACTTTTACCAAAGAGCCTTGATAGAAATCCTGCATGTCTGTATTGCTCCAGGTCAGTGGAAAGGACTGCAGCGTGTCATTTGGTCTGCAGAGAAGGCGATTGGCTGCAATCTTCCAACGCTCCAGGACCTATAGACCCTTTGTACGTGACGTCACGCTCCACTCGCGCAAATTATGAACGCCATGACGGACGGCGGAAAAGCTATGCTGTAGATGGATGGCAAGCTAAACTCGTACGTTTTCGTTTGTGTTTGTGTTCTCACATTCACAATCTGCAGAGTAATCCTCACCAACACAAGCATGTGTATGTATTGCCTTTCTGTTTAAAATGAGTGATAAATAAAATTATCCTCAACCAGCTAGCTGCTGTGCTAACCAGCTGTCCTGCTAACAGGTCCAACCCAATGATGACCCACATAACTAGTTAACATCGGTTATTCACTGACCTAGCTACACATCCAAAAAAGAAAGCCGTTCCCTTGATCATTGAACTTAACACACATTCAAAAAATATCAGTTAAGTTAAAGATGACATGGCACGGAAAATAGCTTCAAAAAGGCCAAAAAAGTTAAGTTGACCACCGCGGAGCTCCTACCCCGGCTAGCTGACGAGCTAGCTCCTATCTCCACAGTATACATACACTCCACCTCTGGCTCTACATGCCACTGTACCTACTCTGCTGTAGCGTTCCTTTTTACTACTTTTTAACTTATTGTATTATTTTATTTAACATTTTATTTTATCTTTGTTAATACATACTGTGTGTATTGTTTATATTCTTTTTATCCCTCTTATATTTAGAGAATGTGTGACATGCACCAACAACACCAAGACAAATTCCTTATATGTGTAAAAAACGTACTTGGCAATAAAGCCCTTTCTGATTGTGATTCTGATCAAGATGTTGGGTCTGGGAACTCACCATTGGCAGGGCTCAATCCGAGGGGCGGGATAAACGGTTGTCTTTCAAATTCCCTCTGCACGCAATAGGATAGCTCTACAACCAGGCAGAGCTAGTTGATAGATAAAACTTTTGCCGTATCCGGTCGGCAAAACTCCGAACACACCTTCCTTTTTTAAGAATGACTTCAGTGCTGTTCTTTGTTCTTTTCTGAAAGAAAAGCTTAAGGCCGGATACACACTGGCTGCGTCGCTTGAGCGTGTCCGCTGCGTGGCGTGTCCATTTATATTTTGGCTCCCATGTTAACAGTTTAGAGCTTACACACTGCCTGCATGTCACACACGTCTCAGGCACAGCTCGAGCCCCGCCGAAAACGCGTGCATGCTAGAAATAGGACCTACTCCTATTTTTCACGCGACACGCAAGCGTGTTGGCAAAATAGAATAGGAAAAGATGTTTATATGTCATTTTGACACTAATACATATTAATAAATGACATTTTGATGTTTGAAAGTCTCTAGGTTTTGATATAAATGCAGATATAAATGTAATAAAAAAAAAAAAAAACGATTTTCTAATATTGCACCTGTCAATACAGAACGAAATATTCTGTAGCCTATTTTGCTGTCAATACTGCCAACTGTCTTTGCTGTAATCAAATCAGGCTATATTTATGTTTAACATGGTATTTCATTTTATTAATGAGCAGCAGCAGACATGTTTCTGGTGTGTAAAGACATAGAAAAATCCACGCAGCCACCATGCAGCTGACATGCAACAGAACCGCCATGCTCACGCCACGCAGCCAGTGTGTAGCCAGCCTAACTCCAAGTCTTCCAGAGTCGCGGCCAAAGCCGATTCAAAAGACCGCCGTTCCCAGCAGCAGCAGCCATAAGCCCGCCCATCAACTCTATACACAATGTGATTGGACCGGCCAGAGTTTGGTATTTCCAGCTCGCAAGCCAACAGACAGTTGCTAGACGAACCTGGCTGCAAATTACATTTGCTGCCGCTAGGGTGCGTCTAGATTTCTTGGCTATGCCAGATGGTCTAAGAGCTTTGGAAAAACTCTCCCCGACCACACCTGTCCAATGTCAGGTTCGGGTGTCCGACAATTTCTGTATCTTTTTTTTATTTTATTTTTAAACGACAACCTGACATTCACATCCAATTCATGCTGTGATTGGTCAGTTGAGTGGAAGGGAGAAAGTAAGCAGGGTTTGAACTTGTGTCTCAGTCTATCTTTATGTGAACAACAGAGAACAACACTATAAATGTCTTTCAGAAGAGACTGTCTGAAAATGTACGCCGTGATCTCCGTACAGAAGCCCATGAATTTAAATGATATTGCATCTCTGGCTCTCTACGATGGCTGGCTTTCCCCCTCCTTTGACTGTGGCCGTACACAACTACACACACTTTTGGTTACCAACATGGTCAGACAACACGTCACACTAACCAGTTCTTTTCTAGCATTACCCTTAGCCCTTGCTGTCAATAGGCTTGTTCGAGATGCACCTTGCTTGTAAAGTGGATGGAGCAGGCGGCGGAAGGGGTGGGTGGGGGTCAGACAGTTTCCAGCAGCCTTCAGTCTGAACAGGAAGTCACAGAAACACTCACATCCTGTTAGGTCAGATTCTGATTTATTAAAATGTTATCAGACCCATATATCAGCTTGTACACAGTCTCCAAGTTGTTTTTATTATGACAGAGTAGCCTGTTTAAATGCTCTACGTGTGATCTATTGCTGATTTTAATGTAACAGACTGTAGGTGATCCGTAATCTGAACAGATTTTGTCTCTCTGACTTCTAAACGTCACTATCAGCCACACAACACATGTTCTGTACAGAATAAGCCTTTCAATCCGACAATTAGCAATTTAAATCCCTCCAATTCAAAAACAAAAAGTTCATATAAAACGTCATATTGTTGAGTCAATTCTGAACCAATCAGCTGTTAGATCAGCTGAGAGCCAGGTGTTTCCCATCATGCCCTGGGTCTTGCAGTCGGTGGAGAGCAACTGTGGTGCCTGGCTTTAAAAACTGCTGCCACCTTGATCTCGTGAGGGTATGGTTGCCCACGTGTGCATGACGTCAGAGCAAGGCAGGATCAAATAGGACACAAATCTAACCGGCACGCATTGGGCGGCGATCGCCAGTGAACGATTCTGCGCAGGCCTAGCTCATCTCGAATGAGCCTATTAAATGCAGTAGGGCTGTCAAAATGGGCCAAAAATGACGTTTGAATATTCCTTGTAAAAAAAAAAGAGCATAGGTTTAAATATATTTGAATATCTATTTTTGCGATGACAGAAATGGTATTGTGTTAATAAGATTCTAGCAAAGAGAAGCTCCAGGCAGCAATGTTTGTTAATGCAAACTCCACTCCTGCAGTGTGCAGACCATCTAGAAGAAAAGCTTCCTGTATGTGTGTGTGTGTGTGTGTGTGTGTGTGTGTGTGTGTGTGTGTGTGTGGAAAATGTGTCCTCCTAAACAAACATACACACATGCAGACACAGACACTTGAGTCAAGTCCTCTTCAAGTCATCATCATTTATATATCCTTGTTATGGATCACTGGGTCTCCACACACACACACACACACACACACACACACACACACACACACACACACACACACACACACACACTTAGGGCTCCTCTCAGACAGCCAATTACTTTCCCAGCACATTCCCTCCGGCCAGCGACCACTGTATCCAGGCAGAAGCCATTAGAGACGCCACACAGAAAAGTAACCTTTGGCAGAAGCGACATGTTACACATCACACTGTGCAGCCTCAAGCAGCGAGGGACTAAGTACACACGCGCTAATGTCGCTCCGACATACACAGCTGGAAATTAGAAGGGAAGTTGGTCAAGCTGCGATAGTTGATGAACCCGTTCAAATATTCAACTGGACAGCGAAGTGTTCAAAAATCATTACAGTGGAGTGAGTCACTGGATTTAAACTTTTACAATAGAGCTGCACCATAGGAGGAAAATATGCGATAACAATATCACAGCTATTAGAGTGTACTCAGTTGCGCTGTTTTCAGAATTCTGCTAAAATAGAACAAATTGCAGGTTGAATTTAAGACGAATGAAAGGAAATCGTTTCCAACAATTTATCGAACAAATATCACATTGAATTAAATATAAAAGGCAGAACTAAAAAAAGGAATGAAATTTTAAAGTGCAGTTTTCTACTGATATTTTCTTTCAATTAAAGGCCCAGACACACAGAGCCAACGGCCAACCGTCGGCAGAAAAGGCAGTTGGGCTGATCAGTCTCCCAAAATTGGTCAAAAAAGTGCCTCAGAACACACCAAAGTGACGAGACGTAATATGTCTCCATAACAGCAGGCGGCGCTAATCTGTATTGTGAAAAAAAAAATGAAAAATGAAAACCGGCAGCTGATAGGACGAACGCGTCACGTGGGTCCATAGACAGTATATAAGAATGGACCAACAGGTCCCGTTGCTCTGGACGGAGACCAGTGAAGGATATTAGAAGCACTTTTCCGGTGATGGCTGAGCGTTACTGAGCAGCCTCCAACTGAAAGAGACGACGTAGATGTGACGTGAGCAACCTGTCTGAAAGTTGTAAGTCTTCTGGTAGCTGTGCCAAGAGAAATCTCAATCATTCCCAATCTAGCAGAGACGGAGAGCGTAGGTATATGTAAGGAGATAACATGGACACAGGCTAATTACTGCTAACTAAAATGCTAGTTAACATTAGTAAACAGCTAATGTAAGTCCAAACTGCCTGCGAGCTTCTCCTAATTCCTCTACTATGAGACAGTAAGTCCCGTGGTTATGACACAATCGTTAGCCTATTTTTACAAAAACGTCTGCTATGGAGCCATAACGTGAGGTACAAGGTAATGGAGCCTTTTATACATTGTCGTGTTTCTTTAGAAATAAACAACGGACAAATAGAGTCTTTAAACGCTTCAAATGTAAAGTTATTCGCTCTCAAAGTGGCGTCAAAATGAATGGCAGTCAATGGGATTCTAACGTCGGGTGATCGCTTTGTAGCATCAAAATGGCGCCATAGGAGGTTCGAGCTCTGAAGCGAAGCTTTCCCCCTTGCGTGGGTCTGGTTTCTCCGGAAATTCAAAGACAGACTGTCATGGCGGCTTGTTCAGAATACGATCTCATATTGTACTAAAATAGTTCACCGAAACGTGTTTCTGAAAACATTTTAATCGAGACATAGGCCGTGCAGTTGCTGAATCTGTCTTCATTTCAGATCAACAAAGGTCAGTTTAAAAAAATTTCATCAGATTTTGAGAGACTCTAGTCACGCTCATTCCGCTCCCCGTTTCCGGGTTAGCACTCTACCAATCAGATGGGTCATTTGAGTCCGACTGCCGGCAGTGCCCGCCCCACCGATTCAACATGTCAAATCGGCCAAAATGAAGGCCGACGGCCCCTCGGACGGACGACGGCACGGAACACACCGAACAGACTCGAGTCACTGACCTCGCCAGACTGTCCAACGGCCGATTATCGGCTCTGTGTGTCCGGGACTTAACACAAAAAAATCTCTGAGTGTCTTTCGCAATATGTTGCAGCCTTTCGCGATGTGTTTATTACGGCAGTTGATATCGCAATAGTCTATATCCTCAACGTTCCACTTCCGGGATTGCTCCGGTGCTACCGGAAATTCCGCCAGATGTCCCTCATTTAGGCCGGATGTCCGTTACCTTAGGCTTTCTTATGTTGGCGTTTTAAATTCCGGTGGATTTCTGAGGACTATGGTTAACTGCTCCTCAGATCTCTGCAGGGTAAATCCAGACAGCTAGCTAGACTATCTGTCCAGTCTGAGTTTTCTGTTGCACAACTAAAACTACCTTTTAAGATACACGTTCCACCAAAACAAGTTCCTTCCCGAGGCTATTTTGCAGCGGCACCGTGGCTCTGTCCGGCGCTTAGCACCGCCCAAGACGATTATGATTGGTTCAAAGAAATGCCAATAAACCAGAGCACGTTTTTCTCCCATCCCAGAATGCTGTGTGGACTAGCCAGACCCTCCAACACAGTGCTGTGGTGGAAGGTCTGGCAAAGCGAGACTAATATTGCGAAGAAAAAAAACGATATACTGTGCAGCTCTATTTTACAATCAAACTTTAAGTAAATGGGCCAATAAACAAATCAACTTGATTTTACTGGTTAAGATTTTTTTTTTTTACATAAACCTGGCTTAAAAAGGGGGTAACGCATGCTTTCGTATTGGACATGAAGAAGAATTCTGCCAAGACAGAAATCCAATACCAAGAGCTGTGAATAACATGCCAGAAATCCACACTGGACGCATTGATTTCATGTCTTTTCACACATAGGAGTTTAAGCTCTTTCTAATGGAGAAATATTGATTATGCTTCAATCTTTTTCATCCCATAACTCAAAGCTACTGGTGTGCATCAATCTGAGTTGTTCAGTGAAAGTAATGAATTGGATTGTTGAGAAGCAGCAGCATAAAAAGTGATATTGTTCTGTCCCTGGAGGTAACAAGGTTATGAGTTTAAATCACCCCCGGCTCACCGATTTGTATTCTACAAACAGAGGGACTGGAAGGGGAAATATGAAAGCCTCTGGCAAACAATGCTTGGATGATTAGAGGAAGATGTGTTTCTCTGAGTGTGTGGAAGAAGCAGCTGGTGACGCACATGCACTGTGCATGAATACTGTTTCAGTCTAAAGATACATTTCCGGTTTCAAAAACCTGAATGGAAACGCTTTAAATAAAAGCAAATAGCACAAAGGTTTTTGCTCATGCCTGAGGAGGAAAAGATGACCAATCAACAAAGAAAAGAAGCAATAAAAGCTGACGAAAACACTTCACTCCAGCAGAAATACCCCAAAAAAATAAAATAAATAAAAAAAAACAGCACTGGCACCAAGAGAAACCAGTGGTCATCTACGACGTAACCCTGACTCGGGTTTGGCCACACACACACACACACACACACACACACACACACACACACGTTGAGAGAGAGAGGTGTCTTGTATTCCTCTACAGTCATCTTTAAACTTGTTTGCATTTGCACATCAGTACAGATGTTTACAACTGCCAGACCATTTTGTAGTCCTTAAGGTTGTTTTGGTGTCCATTTTATTGTCACTAAGCTCTGATGTGAAAATTCATGTGACAATATGAATTCACACACACACATTCTAAGAAATGTTGCTCTGAGGCAATAAAGTTAATAAAAATAAAATGTGAAACAATGAGATTAATAAAATGCAAATGAGGAGTAGGTAATTCATACATTTCTTTCACTTTGGGCAAATATGGAGAGAGAAGAGAAGAAATGGCGTGAGCATTAATCATTTTGATGAGGGGTAATTATTTGAATACCCTCTCGTTCCATTGGACTGTTACCTGCGTCATTACAGGTTAGTCCTCCAATCAGAAATAATTTAAATCATTTTATTGTCTGAACAGTGCTGATGGTGCCCATTCACTGTCACCATTGCATCTCAGAGATGGAGGACAGGAAGGAGGACATGTAAAATGACTGAAACTCAGTGCAGGAGATTGACTGTCTTTAGGATTTAAGGGCAGCGGTTCTGTAATCAGGGAGAGATACCGAGTGAAATAATGTATGAAATGATTAAAAAAAGGACAGAGACAAAGACAGATGATGAAAAAAATCAAGAGAAAAGCAAGTGCTAAGAATCATAAAATTATGCAAAAATCAAAAAGGAAAAAAAAAAAAGTTGGTTTGATTTTCTTAATACTGCAAAAAAAAAGCGTGTGATTAATGCTTCAGTCAGATTGCACAGTAGTGCAGTTCAACAGAGATAATAACATCTTACAAACACTTTCCTTCACTGCTAACAGCTGTCACATTTTCTGCCCGTCTGGATGTTGTTATTCTTTTCAACCACCTAAATGGAAATGTACAGTGCTCAGCATAAATGAATACACCCATGCTAAATTTGACTAAAAAGAGGAATAAAAAAAATCATCTTTTGGAAATTTTTGGTTTTATTTCAGTTATCCTAATAGCTGGTTTGATTTGCATTGAGAGATGATCTTATGGAAAGTACCCCATGCCAATCTCTAGGTATGGTGAAGGGGATGTGATGATGTGGGGCTATTTTAATTCCAAAGGCCAAGGGAACTTTATCAGGATGCATAGTATCCTGGATCCATGAAATAACTGGCCTTTAAAAATAAACATCTGCCTGCCTCTATGGGAATTTAACATAGGGGTGTACTGACTTATGCCCCCTGTATTTTAAGGAAGAAAATGTATTTATTCACGATACATTATTCATTCACAAAGAAAATTGGTGTCCTTAAAGATTGGATTTTTCCTCATTTTTTTAATTAAGGCATTAAGATCAATTTCCAAAAGATGATTTTTTTATTCCTCTTTTTAGTCAAATTTAGCATGGGTGTATTCACTTATGCTGAGCACTGTATCTAAAGATATTTTATGTAGAAATGCTCAAACATTATCACACTGAATTAAAAGCACTGATTTATAGAAGAGCAACACCCTATATGTCTAAATGAAATTCAGATGTTGGCATCTTCACAATAAAAACTCTCTTTTTGTTTTCCTTAAAAAGATACAGACTGGCTCGTACAGCAAACGTGAGCGTGGCGTGAGAAGTTTTTGAAGTTTACAGATTTGCAGATTTTCTGGGTATCAAACTTTCAAATTGTTGTAATTTGGGAATCCAGACTACCGTAACTAAAATATGCTTGAAGGCTGAACGCAAATACATCGAGTGAAATGAAAGAAAACAGAGAGATATTGTGAAGCAATGATCAAAACTGGAGAAGCGGGAACAGAAAGCAGAAATTGAGAAAAAGAAAGCAACAAAAATAAATGCTGCAAAAGGTAGTAGCGATAGCCTGTTTGTCATTGGCAACAAGTCCCCGCTCTCCCATTACAGGCTGCTACATTACATAAAGCCCCGAGGGAAAAAAACACACACACACACACACACACACACACACAGGTTCGCTGAGTGTGACCATCGACAACCCAATCGCTGGTATTCACACAGCATGCACGCCAACACACTTGCACACAAACACTACGTACATTAAACTGCAGTCAGAAAAGTACACACACACACACACACACACGTCCTTGGTTTCCTGGCAGCAGATAACAGCAGTGAGATGTTTAGTATTCAGAGTGGGAAGGAAACCAGAAGAGAGAGTGAGCTGGCTCCAGCAACAAAGCAGCCTCTTCCTGACTCCCTCAATGAGCCTGCTTAAGAGAGTGTGTGTGTGTGTGTGTGTGTGTGTGTGTGTGTGTGTGTGTGTGTGTGTGTGTGTGTGTGTGTGTGTACCCTTTATTCCCAAAAGGCAGTTTACTTACCCAAACCAAACTCATGGGGTCGTGGGGGTTCAGCTGCCCTGAAACAGTTAAAGAAATTGAATTAGTCGACACCCTGAACACAGTACTTTCGTTTGTTTATGTTATTTAGACTTTACTTACAAAAATAATTTACAAGCATAAACATGAACAAATCAGAGTGCAGGTCTTGAAGACAATGTAAAATGTAATGTCACTTCTCAAATGAAGTACTGCATCACATTTTCAACACACACACATACACACACAACATTTACACAAACACATTTATACACCATTCCCTCGGAGACCAGGCTGCAGCATCTTTCAACACCAGAGCAATTTCTTTTCAGCCTCAATGTCCTGAGAGAGTCAGCCAAAAGAAAACCATCCCAATTCAATAGAGAACCTGTTTAGCTAAGGGGGATTTATTTCTACTGCAAGTATCGAAAATCATTAATAGAATCAGAAAGCAAAAAAATATTTCTGTCAAGTAGGGCTGGGTATCATTCAAAAATGTACCGATACCAATATCGTGACTTTGATACCGGTTCCTAAACGATACTTTTTTTAGATACCGATTTTATAAAACAAAAAGAAAGTTACAACATTACGGCATAAATCTTTTTATTTTTCAGCTCCTACTACGTGAGCCCTGTCTCTGTGCATAGTGTAGAGTTTTCCCTGTGTGTCTCTACGACGTGCAACATTAGACCGCCAATCAGCAGCATTATTAGATCTTGTTAGAAGCATGCTGCATGCTTATTGGCTCACTGAATCTGATAAGGTGTACTCCTAAGGTAATGAGATTGGGTATGGAATGACGAGGCATTTTTTGATACTCAGTACTTTAGAGGCAATTCAGTCGGTAACTAAAAGTATTAAATTTGGTACCCAGCACTACTGTTAAGAACACAGAGGACTCTTAAGATGGTCTGAAAGCCGGGTGGCAGCACAATGTGTCTGGCTGACATCTCACAGTGGAGGTCGACACACCACCTGAAGCTCAATCTGCACAAAACTGAGCCGCTCCATCCACAACCTCTTCATCAACATGGAGAACTCTGTGGTGTCCACAGCTCAGACTGCGAGGTGTGACGCTGGATGAGATATGTTTTAAGCGTTCACTAAAGCGTATGTCATGCAATAGAGATAATAAAGACAAAGGGAATGGTCAAAGTTCTCATATTGATATTTAAGTTGTTGATCGTTTCACGAAGTCACCTCATGCATTGAGTAGCATGCGAGAAAACATTCCGTATTTTAAGTTTACAGTAGTTTCCTGAGGTAGCCTTTGAGCGGCACAGTGAACTCAGTCTATAGCTAGTTAGTCTATATACACTACGTTCCACTTCCGGGATTGCTGCGGTGCCGGCGGGAATTCCACCAGATGTCCCTCATTTAGGCCGGATGTCCGTTACCCTCCGCTTTCTTTATGTTGGCATTCTAAACTCTGGTGGAGTTATGAGGACTATGGTTAACAGCTCCTCAGATCTCTGCAGGGTAAATCCAGACAGCTAGCTAGACTATCTGTCCAATCTGAGACTAAAACTACTTTTGAACGTACACGTTCCACCGAAACAAGTTCCTTCCCGAGGCTATTTTGCAGAGGTGCCGTGGCTCTGTCCGGCGCTTAGCACCGCCCAAGATGATTGTGATTGGTTTAAAGAAATGCCAATAAACCAGAGCACGTTTTTCTCCCATCCCAGAATGCTGTGTGGACTAGCCAGACCCTCCTCCGCAGCACTGTGGGGGAAGGTCTGGCAATGCGAGACTAATAACTGTTAACTAATAAAGATGACAAGGCAGAAACACATCCTTTCATATTATAGTTAGAGATGACTAATGTATGTCAACTTGCCACCTTAGGAACATTGATTAAATAACCTTTGAAACGAGCCACAGTTGAACTTAAACAGATAGCACTACACCGCTGATGATAAGAGGGGCCCAGCGACTCAACAAATCCCTGACATCAGCAGAAACCCTGCACATCTTCCGCCGCGGACTGAAAACTCAGACTGCATCTTGGCCCATTAAAAGATGAAATCTTGTGTTTCTAAAAAACATATAGCCCTTGAAGCAGTTTTACTTCTTTGTTGAATGGGTGGTATCTTCATTGTTGAATGCACTTATGTAAATCGCTTGGGATGAAAGCGTCAGCTCAATGAATGTAAAGTAAAAGAGGTGTTTACTCATTTGTCTTGAGTGTTGAATGTGTGTTTTAGTGCCGATTACTTCAGCACCGACAGAGTTAGACAGTGAAAATGCAACGGTGTGCAATGGATTTATCAGCTTTAATCCTTTAAAATCCTCTAAATGTCTGTACTTAATTTATTCCAGCAGCCATAGTTTTGTGTTCTTTCCTTCTCTTAGTAAATAAAATATAGTTTATAGGAGAACCTGTCCGAGAGCATCCAGCCTTAGAAAGCGTGGGAATTTGAAGGTCTCAGCGGGCTGCGGGGGCTTGCCAAGGCTTCATTAGCTTACTCACCAACCTGTCCGTCTCCCTGTCTGTCCGTCTAACTACCTCTCTGTCTGTCTGGCTTTCTTCTTACTGAGACGTGCCTGAGCTTGTGATGAGGGCTTCTGTCTTCACCGAACGAGGCGGTGTAGATTGGATTATTGATCCGTGTGCACAAAAGAAAGAGAAAAGAAAGTATGTACGTGCGAAAGAGAGACACAAGAAACGAGAAGAATGATGACAGAGTAAAAAAAAAAAAAAAGGTAAAAAATAAAAAGTCGGCTGACAGATGAAAGAAATCTCCATAATGAGAAAGAGAGAGACGAGTGTGTTCCCACAAAGTACATGTAAGGATCTTAAAAGACGCATTCAAGTCTGTACTCTACTGTTGTGTCACAGATTTGATCAGAAGGTAGCTTTTTTTTCCCCCCAATCAAGGTTTTTGGGCCCCGACGTGGTCATCTGCCGATACCGATTCTGAACCAATACTTACATTTACGTGTAAATTGAATATGTATCTGACACATTAAAATGAGAGTAGCCTATTAAATGTGACACTTATTTTTTTTTACGTGCAACTAGATCCAATTACTGAAGGTCCTGGTTCAAAACTGTTGAATTTATAAGCTTAAATTATTGATATAATATGAATGAAAAATTTATTCGGAGAATGCATCTGCTGAAACTAGTTTCGCATTGCCAGACCTTCCTCCACAGTGCTGCGGAGGAAGGTCTGGCTAGTCCACACAGCATTCTGGGATGGGAGAAAAACATGCTCTGGTTTATTGGCATTTCTTTAGGGCCGGATGGAGCAACTGTGCCGCTGCAAAATAGCCTCGGGAAGGAACTTGTTTTGGTGGAACGTGTACGTTCAAAAGTAGTTTTAGTCGTGCAACAGAAAACTCAGATTGGACAGATCCAGCTGTCTGGATTTACCCTACAGAGATCTGAGGAGCAGTTTTACAGCAGCTCCGTGCGGAGCTTAGCGCCGCCCAAGATGATTGTGATAGGTTTAAAGAAATGCCAATAAACCAGAGCACATTTTTCTCCCATCCTGGAATGCTGTGTGGACTAGCCAGACCTTCCTCGGGTTCGCAGCATGTGGATGGTCTGGCAAAGCGAGACTAATGCCGCGTTCTATTTACCTCGCAACTCGTTTTTTACGAGGTCAAAGTCGTAAACACGCCCCCAGACCTCGTATTTACGAGCTCGGAACTCGTACAACCTCGCAGTAGCCCGAGTTCAAAATCCAACATGGCTGCCCCCTGGTATCAACAGTTGTGAAAGCTGCAGTAACATAAAGTTATCAGCACTTCTGTCTTATTTGTGTCTCACTAAATCAGTCGTTCACACAGGCATGTTCAACTTCTATCTGTGGACATGTTGTTACGCTGTTTGCATGCACAAAAAACGGCGTAATGCGTTGTTATCAACTGGTATTGCTAACAATAGCTAACCGGGCTAGAGCTAATGAAAACAATGAAAATCCGACTTTTAAATAGAACGCATTCAACTCGGGTATGACGTCATTCCCAGTTGCGGCTTCCGAGTTCCGAGGTAAATAGAACGCGGCATAGGCTGAAACTGACATGGCATGAGCCACTAGGGAGACGACGTCTCACTCTGTCGTTGGAAGAATTAGCATAAATTAGAGACAGCTGATATGATCTGCTGCCCACGACGTTTGTCTTTTTAACCTGTGAAAGTGAGGGTCAATGAGAAGCTGCTACCTGAAGGCTCTTTGCTAATGATAAATAGCATTAGAGTTGGGAATCCGTCCATTTTGACAACCTTGGTGTTTAAACTCAGAGCCACTCGCCAGGGCACCTAAATCATGATTCGCTTCCGATTCAGAAGGCTACGATGCAATGATCGAACGATTATCTAGGCATCAACATTTTTTATTTCTATACATGATTTATTCTTTGTCACTGTGTTCCTACAGTACTTGCTGCTTTAAATTTCCGATTATTGACTTTTCTGCATCAAGCCATAATCTTTTAAGAGAGAATCCAGTGCATGAGGTGGCTGTGGTTCATAGGTAGAGCGGGTCAGCCATCAACCACGCGGTTGGCGGTTCGATCCCTGGCTCCTCTGGCCAAATGTCAAAGTGTCCTTGAGCAAAACACTGGACCCCCAAGTTGCTCCACTGCTATGTGGCTGTCCGCTGCTCCTAATGCTTAGGATGGGTTAAATGCAGAGATTGAATTTCACTACATTGTACGTTTGTGAAAAAAGTTTCATCTCAAAAAGCAGTTTTTCCCCCAGCATTTAGTCTAATTGTCACTCTTATATGCAGTGAAATGCTCGCTCTGTCGAGCCAGCTGTCATTAGCTGTCAAAGTTAGATATCTCTTGTATGGAAAAAAAAAAATATCCCTGTGTTGGCAAAAGCTATTTTTGTGGACAAAAGTCAGCATACTTTCTGTGAGATGCGGTTTGGTGACATCTGTACTGGACAGAAGAGCTTGTGAGTCACAGAACCAGAAATACATTTCACATATCGCTGTTAACCAGCTGCATGTGATGCTGCATTGTAAAGTAAAAAAAGGTTAGGTCTGTCTGTGTGACTATAGTCATGTTTCCTTCTAATTGTCAAGCGTATATTTTTAAGCGAACATTTAAAATTTCGCAAAAAAGAAAATGCCAATTAAAGTGTTTCCATCAACTTGTCTAGAGCGAATAAACTAGACTACGCAAAGCGTAGTTTGGTCACAAGTTGACGTTACGCATGGTTGTAGATTGCAAACCGGCTCACTAAATCCAAGAGTTTAGAACCTAAGTTCTTTGGCTAAATGGAGAGAGAGGTAGCACTGTACAAGTTGGTTACCTGTGCAGAATACAGGGTTGTGGCAGAGACATTTGGTGTCAGCGAGACAACCGTTCACCGCTGTGTAGACGCGGTGTGCAGGGCCGTACGATTCAAGCTGTTGAACCAATTCGTCAATTTACCCGACGTAGCTGAGGCACAGGCTATAGCGCACTGCAACTCCTGGATGGGACCCATTTCCCGATCCTCCCCCCCATCCAATGGATACCGGGACTATAGTCATGTGAGTTACACGTTCGCTACGTCACAACTTATTCGGCAAAGCCGTTTCCATCTCCCATTTTGTGCATTAACTATTTTTCAAAAAATGCAAAAACCACCTCAAGCGTAAAAACTTTTTTGCGAATTTGAGGACGTTTTTCCGAATTTTGCCGTTTCCATCAACATTTTCTAATGCGATACTTCCAAATGTGCATACAAATACGTTGATGGAAACATGACTTATGACAGATTTCGTGTTATTTTTAACATACAATCAACCTCAGTACTTCATATACTGTAGATATAAAGTCTACTCTAATTAATCCATGATGTAAATGACATTATGAGTGATCTGGTTGGTTGACAGCAAGCATAATTACTGAAGTGAAAGTATCTACAGTTTCTGGCTGCTTACCAACTAGAGAACATCCCACTACCTTAAAGGTGCTGTAGGTAGGATTGTCAAAATCCAGGAATTGGTGCATCTGAACAGGGAGCTGTGGATTTTTGCAAATCGCACTACAGGCTGTAGGTGGTGCCAGAGGAGCCAGATTTCTTTTTATTACCTGCTTCATGTAGTTCTACTGGAACATAGGGTCAGTTCCAGCAAATATGACAGAAACGTTTTATAAGGCTTACCTACTGCACCTTTAACCCATTCAGACCAGATCACACATCTGTGTGTGTTTACCTTTAAGACCGGATCACGCATCTATGCGTAGTCACCATTAAGCACGGCAAACGCGTCTGCGTCATTTTGAGCGGTGTCGTCTTTTTCAAGGCACATGGCCAATTATATGCACCGTGATTGGCTGAAATATTCTTAGGGTGAGTGACAGAGATGCTTAGGGATTTTTTTTAAAACACGTGACTAATAAAATGCTTTGTGATTGGTCGAAATAAGCCTACACGTACAGTACGTTTTCTTTTACCGTCTATGGTTTTGGTCGACATTTTTAAATACCATGCTACCGATCTGTCATGGCTGACTCAAGTGAAGGAAGTGATATTGATGAAGTTACGGAGGATGACACAAGACCAGATTTAAATGATATCCAAGATGATTTTGATGTAACAGCCGATCGCGTAGTTAGAAAGCAGTGGATCCGAGCGATGTTTCCCGGGGGAAGAGACGCTGCCGCCGGCCACGGAACTCTCCGCCTCCCGCTGCCACTGGAGCTCAGATTGCAGGTCGAAGGTGGGAGATATATATATATATATATATATATATATATATATATATCATAAAACACATTCTCACTTGTGAAATGTTATCCCTTGCTTTTTTTCTTTCATTCGAACATCCATAAGCAGCACAAAAGTCCAGCATATCCATATTGATTATTATATTGTTTTTTTTTCCTTCGTTTTTTTATTTTTTTTTCAGTAATTTGTCCAGTACTTTTATGACAAAATATCTGCAATATTAATGACATTCCCATCAATCTCAACCTCTTAATAGCAGCATGATGTGTGAGTTGTGTTGAGTTGAATGTATGAGTTGAGACTTTACTGTTCTGTTGATCTGTTTCTTAGTGCTATGGTTTCTCAGACGCTTTTATCCAAAGCGACATCCAAATAATTAGGGCTGAACAATTAATTGCATTTGCGATAATATTGCGATATGTTAAAATGCGATTTCCTAATCGCAAAGGCTGCGATTTGGTCACATGACTCGCGAGAGCAAATCAGTCTGCACTCCGCAGAGAAAGCATCAACTAGCACGCTAACGCTACGTCGTACCTTGAGCAGATTTCTGTCATTCAAACAACTCTGAGTTGTAGTTTAAAACTTTTACAGCCATTTTACTAAAATGAAGGGTTTTATTCGGGCTCGAGTCCATACATGCAGTTAATGAATACAGGCACACAGAACTCAAGGCTCGGTTAGCAACGATTAGCTCTGATTAGCGGTTAGCTCCGGTTAGCTAGCTCTGTTATAAAGATATGAGTGGAGGAGCTGCCACTGAGAGGGGTAACAACCAGACTGATAAATGACGTTCGGGGAGCTTTCACAGCAGCGTGGCCGCGGTGTTTCAACAGTTTTATTAGTACAGTTAATCCCACGGCAAGAACACCAGCAACTAGCTAACGTAACGATAGCCTCTCTGAACAAGTGCACACGGCAGCACGCAACTTCACGAGGGGGAGGGGCTGGAGGCAGCTCCTCTCTGTGCACTGTAAAAAAAAAATCACTGTTGTGTGTGTGTGTGTGTGTGGGTGTGTGTGTGTGTGTGTGTGTGTGTGTGTGTGTGTGTGTGTGTATATATATATATATATATATATACACACACACACTATATTTTTACTTATTTAACTGTCTAGTGTGTAATTGTGTGTTCATACTATAAAATGATTTATTGTTTGTCTTTGTTGAATAATACAGAAGACAAAGAGCTTGAAAAAATAATCAAATATCGAATCGCAATCGCAATATTTGGGAAAAAAATGGCAATTAGATTATTTTCAAAAATCGTTCAGCCCTACAAATAATACAACAAACTAAATTAACATAAATTGAAATTGAAATTGTTATGTAAAGTACAAGTAACCCTCTGTTTTGTTTTGGGTTTTTTTCTTTAACTTTGTATCAGTGATGTTCACTTGTTACTTTGGTACCTCAAAAGTATAAAATAATGAAATAAAAATGGATCAACGTTAGAAGGAAGGACCAACTTTCTCCTAGATCACACTGGCTCCAAAACACACTGCACCATTTTTGGGGGGTGCACCAAAGCACAAAAGTAATTAGAAAGGCTGGTAAATGCCAATATTCTTTGGGCTTTCAGGCATTACTCGCACAGGATTAGGATTGATTTAGCAACGTCAAGTGCACAAGCTCCTTACAGTTTTTCTAAAATGCCTTAGATAGTTTTGCAAGCTTCTTACTGCATAATGCCCAAATGGAGCAGAAGCAATAATTAACACATTGGAGACTCTCAGTCGAATGTTGTAGTGGTTGACTGCAGGTAGGAGCAGCAGTGACACCTGCCGTTTATCACCACCAACCGTAAACGTATTTTCGTTACATGGCCGAGTACAAAGTCTGACATCTTCATGTGTTTGAACACCAGACTCATGTTCATCTGACCGGAGTCGTGCCACTGGATAACGAAGGTCATGTATTAGAGCATGTTTTCTTGAATTGTATTAATTTAAAAAGGGTATACTAAGCAATATTTTCCTGAAAATCAATGTATAAAATCATAAAAAAAAGTAATCCCTCTCAATCATCACTAATGACCCACCAGAGGCCTGTACTACGAATCAAGATCAACATGTCCTGGATTTCTTTCAGTGATCCGGCTTCACCTAACCTAACAACCGTGGTCCCGCATAAGCTGTATCACGACGCTGGTTATCAACTAGTTCAGTCAACCCAGGTTTTTCCAATCTAGAGACGTGCACGTTCACATAAAAGAGGCGGTGTTTGCGCACCACGACCAATCGCAAACATCTACCAGAGCTGCATCTTTTAAACAAGAAGAACAAACTATAATTCTACATAAATATGAAGAACACAGACACGGTTTAACAGGCAAAACGCAGGAAAGAAAGCTGGCAAAAAAGCCGACGCTGTTATGCGTAAATCACAACGCTTAGCTTATCAATATCCAGTGGTGTAGTCTACGTGATAGTAAGCTCCAGAATTTCCATATACTCACTTAAAAATGCCCAATGACACGTAACAACATACTTTCCATTATATGTTTGGTATATTTTGAATTGTCATCTGTGCTTTTTTCTTCACATAGGCTCAATGGAGGTATTTCACCATAAATTGGTGCATAAAAGTGTATCGGAATGCAGGAAATGAAGTCGTTGATGCTTAAAACTTCCCTGGGGGAGGACACCCAGACCCCCCACTATGATATGCCCCCCTCCTCCCCCAAAGGCAGATTCTGGCCAATATACAGTACAGTACAACCACTACAATACATTAGACTAAACTGTTCACTTCCCCATCAGTCAGGCACAAGATCTGACCATATATAATTACACTTTTGCTTTCCATAAACTGTCGTTGCTTTAGGCTTTTATTTCAGTTGCAACCCCAGCAGTGGTGCGCGATCGTGAGAGAAAATAAAACAAAACATAAAAACATAATTTAAACCGATGTGCACATTGGCAACATACGGCTAAAGAAGGCAACAAATAGCCTATAAGTAATTCCCTCCGCTGAAAATCTATATCTTTCATAAAAATACCCATCAGGGAATGTTAACGGGGTTGTCGGTCTCTAAATGTTTTAACTTTTATGAGCGCACCTCTCTCTCTCTCTCTCTCTCTCTCTCTCTCTCCTCTCTCTCTCTCTCTCTCTCTCTCTCTCTCTCTCTCTCTCTCTCTCTCTCTCTCTCTCTCTCTCTCTCTCTCTCTCTCTCTCTCTCTCTCTCTCTCTCTCTCTCTCTCTCTCTCTCTCCGCGAACCGAGCTCCAGCTGATCTTCTAAGAACGGTGACGCCGTTATCAGTCGAGTATTGATTGGTCAGTAGGCGGTGCTTTTACACCGGTTGATCTCTAATCTCCAACATAACCTGCTCCCGACCAGGTTAGGCGTTCAGCATAAGTTACCACGGCGATTGAACCCGATCACAAGTGATCCACCTTCGTAGTACAGAAAACCCTGAGTTGAGCCTGAAGTTAGCTCGTTAACGCCAAATCTCGCTTCGTAGTACAGGCCTCAGAAGTGTGTGGTGTCTTGATCTGCAGAGACCTGGCCCTCTGCCTGGATTTTCTCTTTTCTTTCTTATTTCGCTAAGTGCGGGACGTTTTGGGGCATCAGCAAAGAGACTGTGGGCCCCATATGGTCTGCTTAGGATGTCCTGATAAAATAAACACCTGCCAGCCAATCAACGGCTGGTCATGATGTAAGCAGATTTGAAGAAACTATGGCAAGAGAGAGAGGACAAACATTATGAGGACTAATGGCCAGAAAGACAAACACAGAGGAGAAATCATTATCAGGAACCTGCTATAGATCATCAATGTGAAATTAGAGCCACGAGCAGCGTGTTGTGACATTGTGACATTGCATCTGTGTACACCACACACAGACACCCCTTGCTTTATCACAACCTCGTAGAAAGTGTTTTTTCATTGCAAGGTGACAAGACAAAATGAGCAACTATAACTCCTGTTGTTGTGTTATTGTGTGAGCAGGTACGTGATTGGTTTTGTGTCCTGATATTGCCTCATTCCATTGTTTACTGTTGCACTCTGGCAATATTAGTTGTCCTCTGTGTGTCTGTGTGTGTGTGTGTGTGCGTGCGTGTGTGTGTGCGTGTGTGTGTGTGTGTGTGTGTGAGAGAGAGAGAGAGAGAAGGGAGGGAGGGTTAGTGCATGATGTGTTTTGGTCTTGTTTTTCTTTATCTGTCAACCACACTTCATCTCCCTTGTCTCGTTATCAGCACACTGCCAGTACACGCACGCACGCACGCACGCACGCACACACGCACACACACACACACACGCACACACACACACACACACACACGTTCAGATTTTTAAGAGCAGGCTCAAGACCCACCTTTTTAACTTAGCTTTTCCGTGCTCAGCATGTTAGTTTTATTGTGTGTATGAGAAAGGGTGTGTGGATGTTGGTGGTGGGTGTGTGTCTGGGGATGCATTTGTGTGATGGGGGTTGGGGGGGGGCATTTGCTTTTAACTGTAAAGCACTTTGAGCCACACAGACACAGACACACACAGATACACAGACAGACGCACACACACACACACACACACACACACACACACACACACACACAAATGTGTGGGAAAGCTCAAGGAGAGAAGGAAAGTCTTCCAACAACTGATTAGTGCTGAACAAATGTTCTTGGCCTCTAGTGTCAGACATTGATGAATGCTAGTCAGCTTACATTTAGGGAAGCCCACTTTGTTCAGCTCATCTTTCCATCACTACTTCAGCCACAGAGAGCGGGAACAACAGTGTGGCCTGTTAAAAGAGGATTCTGATGTTCTCTCCAGCATACACCAAGGGGAGAGGTGTTCATCATTTATTCATCAGTTTTCATAAAAAAGGGTCATTAGGTTGCAATTTGAGGGAAATTAAACAATAAATGCAGAAATGTTTCTGACACAACAGGAGCCTGACGACAAAAAGACTTAAATTGAAAATGACAAGTAATCCCTTTAACAGCATGTGTTGATTAGTGGTGGGGGGGGGGGTCCAGAGGCTGGCTCACAGGCCACAGCAGTCGCCTGACATATTCATTGTTGATGGTGCCCACTCAGTGCTGAGATGACAAAGGGATGGATGTAAGGAAGAGCAGCTCATTTCTTGCACATACAGTAGTGAGCTGCTTTAGTGCTAGCACACCGTTAGGTCCTAACTGCCAGTTCTGAGGTGGTGGCATTTTAGCACCAAACCAGAGAAGTCAATTACGAACTCACTACCACAAAGTATAGTATGAGCTCAATTTTTCCATTAGAAGGGGAGAAAAAATAGTTTTCTGTCTTGTTTTAGTGGCAACACGTTCATTTAAAAAACCAGCTGCACATCCATTATGAGCTCGAGCCACAAGAGCATTTCAATTCCCACATCCACAAACAAGGCAATTTAAAAGATTCAGGCCGAGACCGGTCATCAGATATATGAGCCTGCTCAGTGTTAAGAGAGTGTTAAGGGTTGGGGTGGAGTCATAGTGATTATAGCCCCAGAGAATTCTTCAGAGGGTCCAGTGCTTATTTCTCCAAGCAGGGAATTTCATTTAGAAAATAAAAAAAATACAAATATCAGTGATTAATAAGCTATTTATTCCCTTTTTGCTGTTTTGATTGTGCAAGAGATGTAAGCATCTCTATCTGTATTCTGTGGAAAAGGCCTCACCCATGTAGCGTCGCATTCTGCTTATTCTCTGATAATTATAAGGTCAAACGGATAACATAATACCCCAAACACACAAACAACATGACTGAACTTACATTAGTTTTCTATTGGCAGGACAAATGCCAGCTACAGACTACTTTACTGGACCCATGTTTTCCTGGCTCGTCGTTACTCCCAGTTTGTATCGCTCTTTGGTTGCATGAGCATTTATTCTGATATACAAATACTGGATATATTATAACAGTGTGTTAGACCTTTCCGGTGTCTGCATTTAAAACATTAGAGGCAGCAGCGCATCTTTTTATTTTATTTGAAAGAAAGAAAATCGTGTTAGAGACAAGTGAAATCTGCTTCCTGCCATCATTAGCTGATAACCAGCACGCGCACACACACACACACACACACACACACACACACACACACACACATGCAGGGAACACCCTGAATTACAGTTGTGTACACTTGTTTTCTCTGCTAGCTGCTCTAGATAGACGCTATCAGATCAGACGCTGCGGTCATGGATTCTCTCTGATGTCTGAAGTGCCAGAAGATTTGATTTGTTCATAGAGGATTGTAGAGTTTTTTTTGGGGGGGGCAAGAAGGCGTATTTACACTGATAGATCAAAATATGGTCCGATCACGAGGGACTAGCAATGTCCACACACTTCACTCCGACCACCAAAGACTGGAGTTATAGCAGCTTTATGATGTGCAAGCTGTCAGTATTATCTATCACGTGCAACACAAAATCATTGCACCCCTGGCTAATATAATAGCAACAGGCCTCTCTCAGCATCGCAATGAATTCTAATTCTTTTAGTGTCATTTCTGGCTTGCTGGGTGTTGAAAAGAAGCCATTTTAATGAGAATCTGCATATTTTTTGTTTTATCTATAATGTGGGAGCCATTGGGAAAACTAGTAAACACTTTGTAAAAGCAGAATAGAGAACACTCAGTTACTAAGCACTGCATATGTCAAATTTTATAAAAATCTGTTACATTTTTTTGTCTACACATTTAATAGGACGTGACTTTGATTTTGGTGTGGTTAGAGGTTTCTGTGAGCTCCCTGCAACCCAGCGACAAGTCTCAGCTTCACCACTCTGGGGTCATAAAAGTGTTCCACCCATTATAATACTGAAATACTGAAAGGCAATCAGGGCAGGCTCAGCCACACACATATTACACTTTAATGACAGTCTAAACATAAGCAGAACAATGATGAGTCCACTCAACGGTTAACCGAAAATCAAAAAACACATATTTATCCTATCGCCTGTAGAGGTGTCTGCCAATATATTTAATATGATGGAACTAGATGGCACCCAGCTTGTGGTGCTCAAAGCGCCAAAATATTACATTTGAAAAACTCAACAGCAATGTCAATAGAGCGATTATCGGCCCTGGGCGATTATCGTGCCGTTTTTTGGCAGTCTGCAGATTATGTGTATCTGCATTTTATTTGCCTGATAACCGATAAAGTATATTATTAAAAAGTGCGATACCTTGGCTCCGCTGCAACTCTGTGTCTGTCCCTCTGCTTCGGTTTCACTCATCACTGAGTCTGACGTAATGTCCCCCCCCCCCCCACAACACTATCAGACTAGCTTGTTACTGGATATTATGTTGAAAGTTTCTAATTTATTAAATAATTGCTTAAAGCTATAGTGCGTAGTTTCTGTTGCCCCAATCAGGAATTGTAAGTAATGACAACAAAACTGCCTTCCGTGATCATGCAACCCCCCCACCCCTCCTCCACACAGTTGCTAGTAGCCAAGAAGGACACGGAGGATTAAAAAAACATGACGGACTCTTCAGAAGAGGGAATTATCTTCACTCACCGGACGCCACAATCTTCTGAACATAGCCCTACTGAGAAACACACAGAGTTGGGTGGAGCTGATAGTCTTGATTAGCTTTGTAGCAACTCATCTGGCAATGGCTTGAATGTAACGGACGTTCATTAATATCAAAAAGTTACGCACTAAAGCTTTAAAAAGGTGCTGTAGGTAGGATTGCGAAGATCCAGAATATCGACGAATTCTCAGTCCCTCCCCCCTTTCCACTAAAGCCCAAAACAGTCTCCTAAGCCCCCCCCAAGGGAGAATGAATGCGTGTGCATGAGCAGTGATTGACACACAGTTAGACACCTCCCCCTGGCCCTGATTGGTGCATCTGAACAGGGAGCTGTGGATTTTTAAATCGCACTACAGACTGTAGGTGGTGCCAGAGGAGCCAGATTTCTTTTTAAATGACCTGCTTCCTGTAGTTCTACTGGAACATAGGGTCAGTTTCAACAAATATGACAGAAAGTTAGTTTTATAAGTCTTACCTACTGCACCTTTAAAGCATTTCAAATCCTAATTTTGGGTTAAAGATTTTCATTTTTACTGTTAAGGCATATCGGTTTGAATATCAGTTATCGGTTTAATGAACTACTAATAATTAGTATCAGCCTTGAAAAAACAGTATTGGTCGATCCCTAGCTTGAATGTAACGGACATTCATTATAATAAAATAGTTCCGCACTACAACTTTAATATTCGATGATAAAACTGCCCAGGAAGTTTCATTTCACTGTGCTGTGCTATGAGAGGTGAAGGAGCAGACAGATTTATCATGTGAAAAGTAAATATATCACGTTGATAGCAGCCACGTCATCACACAATCAGGTCCATGACACCTCGCTCAGGAACATCCTGCCTTCAACATGCTCACAGGAACAAGAAGTCCTACGCTGTAGGCGCCGCCACAATACGGTATGGTTGATAACTTATTTTCTTTCTCCTTCTCTGTTCCTCTCCTCTCTATTTCCCACTTTCCACTCTTTTTTTCAGTTTCTGCCAAGAACCACTGACTTTGTAAATTAATTTTCATCACTTTCAGCACGTTAACGCGTCTGCATTGCTCGTGGCTGACAGTGTTGCTTCAGCAGGACTTCGGTGCATTACAGTCACAGCATGAAAAAAAAATAAGATGGTTTCTACCGCTTTCCAAAAAACAGAACCCAAAACTGGAGACGCTGATAATGGCTGGAGATGCTTAAAGTTTTATTTACTGACTGCAACAGAGGCAAAATAAATCAGTTAATTTGCTCTTACACCAGAATATTAAAACGAGATTATCTCCGCTTGTTACAAACGAGAAAACACGCGTAATGAGGCTTTAATATTGTTACGCTAAGCATATTAGAAAGCGATGTGGGTCTCCAGAATGAGTGCAGACACATGCGGGTCACGTACTGACTTTCACTGTGAATAAAATATTGATTATGTGATACGCAGGGATGAGGCATTTTTGCGTTCTATACACTGCGTGTCAAAGTTTAATTCAACGGCACGTAGAAGGCTGGTTTGCTTAAAATTATATTATTATGACAGAATGAACAAAGTCAACCTGACTGGAAAACAAGAGAGCTACTGTCCCCATGATGCAGCCTGAAATTAATTGGAGAGATGCTCACAAGTCTCTGAGCTAGAGTCCAAGTCACGTCTCAAGTCTCTGAGCTAGAGTCCAAGTCACGTCTCAAGTCTCTGAGCTAGAGTCCACATATTTTGCATTAGGCGCTTATTTGTTTGGGCCTTGTTGTATTTTTTTGTGATCCAATTTTTGTTTATATTTGAAACAAACAAGACAAATTGTTGGAGTGTGGAAGACAAACACAAACAAACCAAACAAAAGAAAGAACATGCTAACATATGAAAGATGCAGACAACATACAATAATATTCTAAAAACATGCGGGCGCGCAGCAGATACGTTACGAATTACGTAGGTTACGCAGGCAGGGGAACAACATTCATCAGACCTAGTTTCCTAAAAATAAAGATTGTTCACAAGTCCCGCATCTCAAGTCGAGTCTGAAGTCTTTTTTTTTAAAGATTATTTTTGGGGCATTTTAGGCCTTCATTTATATAGGACAGATGAAAACATGAAAGGGGAGAGAGAGGGGGAAAGACATGCAGCAAAGGGCCTTGAACCTGCGGGCACTGCGTCGAGGAGTAAACCTCTATTTATGGGCACCTGCTGTTCCAGGTGAGCTACCCAGGCGCCCAAGTCTGAAGTCTTTTGAGGAGGAGTCTTAAGTCAAGTCTGAAGTCACTGTGTGTGTGACTTACGTGCGACTTGAGTCCGAGTCTCAAACTCGAGTCCCCATCTCTGCTTTATGGAGCAGTACAGTATATATATGACAGCATGAGGCTGTCAGCAAGGAGTAAACATATCTTTTTACAAAGTGAGAGATGAATATGGTGATGGAAACATACTCCGGCTGCCTTTGAGGCGTGTTTTTTTTTTGGGGTTTCAATATCATGAAAAGATGCACAGCCTTGCAAGCAGCTCCAGAGTGAAGGAATTGATTAAGCTCAGAAGTGATCGGTGCAGCGTGAAGAAGAAGATTGGAAAATAGGATCCAAAGTATTTGGAGTTATGTTTGGAGGTAATGAAAAGCATCTATAGGAACGCATAACATGAGTTCCATGCATGCAATCATTATGTAAGACAGAGGGGAAAAAAGCCAAATAACCTCATTTTTAAATGGAGCTATTACATTTGCCTGACAATGCAGAATCAGGGGAAGGTGGGCTGCACCTAAATTATTCCCTTCTGAATTATTGAGAGTCCAGGATTAGATCTACAACTATCCTTAATCATCTCTGGCCCCCTGCGCGCAATCACCTGTCACCGGGCAGAGGATGCCAATTCCCCGACGTATTAAATTGATGAAATAACATATTTTTCAACTGAACTAATTCCCAGAGGCGAATCTGGACGCAGACACACACAGACTAAGGTACATAAAAGGTGATTAAATACATAAAACATGACCTCAACTCTGGGTCAAAATGATCACTTTCGCTGACCGACGGCAGTAGCTTCCTTTTGAATGAATCCATTATTTAAACCTTCGTGCCGAGGCAGATGGCAGCGCTGAGATGAAAAGGCTCGAGACTGAAGGAGAGAAAAAAGAATGAAAGGATTGTCAGAGCACCATGAGCCGGACAGAAACGACACCGCACAAGCAAAAACCTACAAGTCAGGGAAAAGGCGAATGTAGCCGGATAAATAATTGTAAAGGCCAGTGTGAGACACAGTGATGGGCAGATAGACAGAGGGAGACACAGGGAGTGGTAAAAACGAACAAATAGCCGTAATAAAACTTTCAGCTTGTAACAAGAGAGACAAAAAAACAGGCGCTCTGAGGAAATGGCATGTAACATTAGAGAGGGGAGGGGGGGGGGGGGGCAAGAAGGAGAGAAAGGGAGATAGGAAAGAGAGAAAGAAAATGAAATGAAAGTTGCTACTACAGCTGACTGCTACTGTTGTCATTACCTCCAGTTGGTTGGTCTACTACCACTGACACTTTAACAGCTAGAACAGCATGTACTGTCAGCTAGCACTCCTAGCACTAGTTAAACTACTTAAATGCAGAGTCTGATTCTCCAGATACTACGTTGTGCTGTGCATACATGTAACAATAAATAATAATAATAATTATTCTTTTTCCTAATCCTAAACTCTACTTTTTTCCATCACATCTCTCAACTACTTAAAACCTTTGACCATCTGTCCAAGTACCTTTAATCCTTCCTTCAGCTCTGTGTGTGTGTGTGTGTGTGTGTGTGTGTGTGTGTGTGTGTGTGTGTGTGTGTGTGTGTGTGTGTGTGTGTGTGTGTGTGTGTGTGTGTGTCTCTCTCTCAGGTCAGGTATGTTTGTATAGTCCAGGTGGTCTCTCAGCTGGTGCCATGTTCATCAGGATGTTGTACCTCCATGCACCACTCACCCTCACCAACAGGTCACATTTAGACATCAAAACACGCCCACACAGATCTGTCAGGAAACACACACATTTGGGAAAAGTCCTTCCTCAGCAGATTCATCATGCATTCAAACTTCCCACATCTAATCTGCATTTTCGCCTCAAACCTTGGAATAATATACAGACTGATTCTGTATATAATTAAAACAGCTGAATGTGAATATTTTAGTTCATTTCAAGAAGGGCGAAGAGCAATAGCAACAAAAACAACGGCCGATGGGAACCACCACCACAACATTTTTCTACATGTTTTAAATCAACACCTCGTGAACACACCAGACTCCATCGGCTCCTCTCCAGAACTTAATGCATTACTAAACAATATTTACACTTCTCGTTGCTTAATAAATGAAGACATTATAGATTGGTCTGGAAATAAAAGAAAGTGAAGTATGAATAATACATCTTTTTACTCCCCTTTCCGTCTGTTTATTTTTAACACATTCTGTACGTGTGTGTGTGTGTGTGTGTGTGTGTGTGTGTGTGTGTGTGTGTGTGTGTGTGTGTGTGTGTTGAGGCCTGTAGACGACAGAATCCATAGGAGGATTGGATTAAAGAAATGCTAATAAACCAGAGCACGTTTTTCTCCCATCCCAGAATGCTGTGTGGTCTAGCCAGACCTTCCAACGGAGGAAGGTCTGGCAAAGTGAGATGAGTGTGCATGTGTCTGCGTGCGTGCGTGCTGCAATTGCAGCTGTGCCCATAAATTGCTGACCATGCTGCTGAAGTGCCTTTAAGCAAGAAAAGGTAATGGTGGAAGTAGCTATGGATATACAGTAGCTTCTCCCGGGGATGGAAAGAAAAAACTAAATTGGACGATGGGAATGGAAAATGGAAAACCATGCATGAGTGCCTGCATCTGTCCAGGGGCTGGGGCAGTTCTCAACAAATATGAGATTGTTGCAATGCAGCATGAGCAGACAAACTTATTTGAATTTTAATATCAGTAAGATGTCAGCAGGTTTAGTCTTGTCTCATATTGAACAAACACAAAGTACATTGTTCTTCTATGGTGCGCGGTGTTAGAACTTCAACACTGGTACATAAGGCAACTGAAAGGGTGTGAAGACTTTAACCTTAGTATAAAACAAAGGCGGTTTGAAAAGTAGAGATATGTTGCATGGATGTAGATTCAATACTACAAATCTTAAATACACAGAATGTTATGTACATTTGCGGCTAAACTGATTACTGTTACACAACCGAGTCAGTCACCCCACCCTCACGCATTTCAGATCAAGTCAATTACATTTATATAGCTCAGTTTCAAAAATTTGCCTCAATATTTTTTACAATCTGTGTAGCTGTTGTTGTTGTTGTTGTTGTTGTAGTACATGCTCTCTCCTTTGACCCTCAGGAAGACACCTCAGGAAGAGAAACTAAAGAGGGATGATGTTTGATGAGAGGAAAGAATTACCAACATAATAAAATTACACGGAAATAACTTACTGATGTGAATCTTTTTGTCCTTATTTTACACCAATTTCTTGCAATAACTGTGTATGGCCTGGGGGTCTTATGCATACCTGCGGCACCAAAATCCCTGCACTGCTGAGGGCTGTTCCTGGGGCTTGGCTCAGCAGCTTGAACATTTAGCTGCGAGCCATGTTAAGACAGCAAAAAATCACCAGAACAATAATCTGGCAATGCAACAAATGTTCATGTTTGTAAGATTACTAGCCATAGATTTGATAAAAGAGAAGGACGTAGTCTCCGCGTCTGAAAAGTAAAGCTAATTCGCAAGTGCCTTAAAGCTGCCTTCCTACTAATGGCCAGCAGGGGGAGACTCTACTAGTTGCAAAAAGAAGTGAGATTGCAAAGAAGTCTTTGAGAAAATTACCCTACTTACTTGATTTATTACCATAATAAACATGTTCCTAAAGAGTTTATATACAGATATTATAGATCTACACATTGCTCCTCCCCAGCTCCACCCTTTCATCCACGCTCGATGGTGTTTTAAGCCCCCAATGTCGACTTCAAGGCACCCAACCCTAACCATTGCCTAATCCTAGTGCCTTCCAGGCAGCGCTGCCTCGAAGACGACGTTGAGGGCTTAAAACACCAAACACCCTCATCCACACATTGGCACATCTTTGGCCGGCTACACACTGGCTGCGTAGCGCGAGCGTGTCAGCTGCGTGGCGTGTCTGTTTATATTTCGGCTCCCATGTTAACAGGTTAGAGCTTACACACTGCCTGCGTGACGCACACATCTCAGGCACAGCTCGAGCCGCGCCGAAAACACGTGTATGCTAGAAATAGGACCGACTCCTATTTTTCATGCGACACGCAAGTGTGTTGGAAGCGTTTCCAGGCAAAATAGAGTCCTACAAAAAATAATAAATGACATGTTGATGTTTGAAAGTCTCTAGGTTTTGATATAAATGCAGATATAAATGTAATAAAAAAATAATAATCGATTTTCTAATATTGCACCTGTCAATACAGAACAAAATATTCTGTAGCCTATTTTGCCGTCAATACTGCAGACGTGGTCTTTGCTGTAATCAAATCAGTATATATTTATGTTTAACATGAAGTATACTAGATTATCAATGGGAAACGTGTACAGACAAGGCTAGCAGCAGCAGCGCCGCGTCAGACACATTTCTGGTGTGTAAAGACAGAAAAATCCACGCAGCTGACACGCAACCGAAACGCCACGCTCACGCCACGCAGCCAGTGTGTAGCCGGCCTTTCTCCAAAAAACCAAGACAGCGACCGCCAAAATGTCAAACTTTAGGCTTCAAATCCACATTATCCACAAACCAACAGGTGACCTCGCGGTGCCTACGCCGACTTCTTTTATACAGTCTACGTTACTACAGTACAGCTGTACTGGTACAAGCTTCTACTAGATATAATGTCATTTATTAAACTCAAACTTGATTAACTTCATTTGGTGCATGATAATGAAATACAACTCAGTTTCTGCTGAGGTAATTGAATTGTGTTTTCAGAATCTTAATCAGCTGATTGCTAGTGAGGACCTTTCATATGGCCACCAGAGGGTGAGTAGTATCCTCTACAGGGTTTTATGAATCACTGCCAGAAATAAATCTCTTCTAATGCAACTTCTATGCTGTTACCTTGAGCCAAGCTGACTCAGCCGGGGTTAACGGTCAACTAATGCTGAACGCATTTAAACCAAGCGATTTTGCACTCTAATGTGGCACCAACATGCAGAGACACAATGCAGTGAGCAACAGAGGCTGCATCTGTTTTTTAACCCTAGTATTGGTATGTAGACAGCAGTCTCAGCGGTGCGTTACCTCCTCAGGCCCAGCGGGATTAGAGACATACTTCTGCATATCGTCACAGCAACAGCACTGGAAAGGATGTGGCATGATGCGAAACGTTATCCAATGTTACACAGCATGGGGGATCAATAAAAAAGCAACACGTTTATAAGAATGTATTTGATGAGCGTCCTTAACGTAATATCTGTTATTTATCCTTTATTTAATATTGTTGTCAAATTAATTGACACATTTATAGTGTGATTGTGTATCCTGTTATAACTGTATATTTTTACAATATGGATTTGTTTTCATTCCTCATGTACTTACTTTTCTACATGTACTTATTATTTACTTATCATCCGATAAGGAATCAAACTTTTTTGTGCATTTTTATTTATATAGTTTCTTCATGTACATTTTATGTGATGTGATTTTTGTTTGTTTTTGCTCTCGGACATTGTATTGTGTATTGTATGTAACCTATCTGGCGTTTAGTGTAATCATGTTTTGATGAATAAAATGGTCTTTAAAGTGGCTATATGTAACTTCCAGTTTGTGTTGATTTCAGAGTCTCCTTTGGACTGTTTTTACCACTCCTGCTGTTGTAAAGGTCTAGGAGTTAGTGTTAGTGTTACCGGGAGGTCATACAGTTGCGATGATTGTTTTGCTCAGACAGAAAATTATTCATTTACAATAAGAGAATACGTTACAGACGCATCGTTGCATTTCACGTGTTTTATACGGTAACTTATACTTTGGATGTATCGTGAGCTAAACCGGGTATCACTGTCACTGTGTTACGAGCCAAAGTACAGTCTGTTGTAGCAACCAACGTAATAATAACTTATCAATGTAGCGCATTTCATGAAACCCAATGACGCTTTACACAAGTACAGGGGGACAAGAGAAAAGAAAATAGTAAGCCAACACAAACACGGACTAAAAGGAATAAAACGTCCGCGCTAAATGGAAGGGGGGCGTAAATTAATGTCGGCTACTGAAACCACACCGCATTCTAAAGTTATTTTAGGAATGAAATAGACATATTACATACCTGAGGGCCAATTCGGGGACGTTTTTGAATTATTTACAATCCCGTAATTGTTTTTCACTTTCCCTTTTAGTTGTTCTTCGTTTAATTTCCTTCTTTTCTGTGATGGTCCTGCCCCAGTATCAGCCATAACTACAGCAGATAGCTTCTAAAATAAAATTTAAATACAATTAGGTCTATATAAAGAAATCTCCTGCTACCATTTACCTGGCTGAGTACAACATTACCGGCTTTTCCGGTGTTCAGCCAAAATCTGCGCCCCGTCAGAATGTGTGCTCTGTAGCGCCGTCTACCTGCCGTAAATCATTCTGTCACTTTGAGGGAAAAATCTGACCCGGGCAGAGGCATTAATAAAAACTATATAAAAGAGTGTTCTTTTTACTGGTAGTCTCGTTTGCTGTTACAGGTAATTTACAATCATCAGATGGACCATTACACAGTTTCAGAAACATTTAAACGTTACAAATAGTCACTTAAAAAAAAAAAGAATAAGCATGGGGATCCTGTTACATGAAGATTCAGTCAGCTGGCTTAGTGATGCAAGTGGAAGATGCTGTTGTCTCGAAGGTTATGAGAAGCAAACGTGGTTAATGTTTTTCTCAGGAATAAGCAGCTGCAGAGCGTACTGACTTTGCTTGTTATGGAAAGAGAGTCACGTCTGCACACTGTTGTAGCGTTCAAAGGTACTTCATTTAATTCCAGCGTGCCACACACAGCAATTCTGTAAGTAGTTTTCAAGAGCCTGGAGAGATAACAGATAAAGGAATGTTGCACTGCACCAAGACAGCACAGGAGAGGTGTAGGCCGACAAGTAAACAGCCACTGTGATAACACATTTTCAAGGCCAAATAAGATGACTTTTTGGTTTTGCAACCTCCATCATTTACAGTATCAGATCATTCTTCAAATTTTTCTTTTAACATATCATAATGAAGATCATAGGTGCCGATTTATGCTTTCCTCCGTGGGTGTGTGTGTGGATGGAAAAAAAAGTAGTCAAAAAATGTTTGCATTTCAGAACCTTAGGAAATGGACAGCGGCCGACGAACACACGCCTATTACCTCGATGATAAAGCCGTAAAGTAGGCTATTTTTCAACTCAGGACAGCGCCACAGTGGGGGGATGGAGGGGGGTCACTAAAGAGGCGTTTTCATCCGAAAGACGCTGCGATTGGTGGATAGGATATGGAGCAGGGGACCGACAGTGACGTAACCAATCACACTATGACAGACGCTCCACTTAGCACCAACTGCAATGTTTAATTTTAAATGAATGTAGCCTACTGGCAGTCTGGCACACATGGGTGCTCAGTATTTTCCGTGGGTGCTCGAGCTCCGGAGCACCCACGGTATCGGCGCCTATGATGGAGATGTTGCACTATTACCTCTTCCCTCTAGAGAAAAACAAAGTGAGGGAGGTCGTAGGCTGGAGAGAAAGATCAGATATAAGGAGGCTCCAGCAAAGCTCAACAACAGCCATACATATTGTTAAATCACAGACTGTTGACAGGCTTCACCTACGCAGCTCCACTCTACCTGTAAAGCTGGGTATTTTAAAAAGAAATCTCATACCGGTACGGATATTGCTTGCTGAGCAACTTTTTCTATGCCAATTTTATATAAGCCATTTTAACAAAACAAAATTACAACATTAAAGTAGGACTATTCAATTTCACGATTATTTTAGTAAATTTAGAAATCACGATTATTTAACACGGCCTACTCAGTGACTTTTGGAAAAGATGTTGCATTTATTGAACTTAAAAAAACAGTGAAACAAATCAACAGTGAAAGCACCTTGAACTGTGAAATGTCTCTTAGTACTTTCCCCGTTTTTTTTTCATTCAGAACAGAGTTTACTAGTTTTTGTCGATGTCAAAGCAACTCAGTCTGATGCTGATAGCTACTGAGGTGGTTTAACCCAGAGTGACCTGGCTGACACGCTGCCTAATGTGAACATGCTGTGTAGCGTTCAAGAATCCTCAGACGATGCTGCGTTGCAGAATAACAATACACGTTTATTTGGCTTTACCGTGCAGCATGAAAATGTCCATTCTCTCAGTTTTTAGCGTGAAATCCATAAACGACAAAACAGCATTTGAACAAAGGGGTTTGGTGCCAATGCGCTCCAGTGTCACAGCGTTCAGTGTCACAGCGCTAGCGGTCAAAAACCATTTGCCCTTCCGGGCCAAACACCTGCCGACAACCGTCGTGTTTTTCCTGCATGTCTTTACAACGTCTAACGTTAGACAGCCAATCACAAGCATTATTAGGTCTCGGTATAAGCATGCTGCATGCTTACTGGCAGTGTTGGGCAAGTTACTTTTAAAAAGTAATTAGTTACAGTTACTAGTTACTTCTTCCAAAAAGTAACTAAATTAGTTATTCAGTTACAAATTATGAAAATAACTACTTACTTCAGAAAGTAACTATTGCGTTACTTTCAAGTACATTTTTAAATGCTCAAATGTGACCCCACCTCCACCTCTTTAATGGAACTTAAAATACATGTGTATGTTCAATTATTTATGATAAATCTGAATATTATAATGAAATGGACACTTAATACAATACATTATTAACAGAAACAATGTACACAAATCTAAACTAGTTTAATGTTGCTGTGGGACAAAGTCTAGACTAGCCTCCAATCAAATGCCATGTATGTAGATATTATGTTTATATAGTGGATCGATACAAATAACACAACACCTCAACAGGCCACAACTGGGCAAAATTAAATTATGCTTGTTAAGCACTATACCAAAAATAAATAACAAATATATACACTCTTTGTAGTGCAAATAACGTAAGTGGCCTGATATTTATATTTGTGACTATGCATGCTTTCGAACACCCGCCCAACTCTACCTCTGATTGGCTTACCATGACATTTTACTCAACCTCAGCCAATCGTCAGCATTTATGCGCTTGCGTCGTGCACTGCCCACTAACCAAGGAAGAACAGTAAAAAAAGTATTTGCCTCTCGGCTCAGACTCAGAGAGTTGGTCTGATGAAAAAAACAGCTTCAAATATAGTAACACGCCGCATTTTTTGGCAGTAACGGTAACGGCGTTAAGATGGGAAGAGTAATCAATTAGATTACTCGTTACTGAAAAAAAGTAACGCTGTTATTTATAACGCTGTTATTTATAACGCCGTTATTTATAACGCCGTTATTCCCATCACTGCTTACTGGCTCACTGACGCTGATGAGATTTATTACTTTCAGTATTGAAATTTGGTATTGAATAACCAGGGATTTTTCGTTACTCGATACTATGGAGGCAATTCAGTCTGTGCCTAAAAGTATCTAACTTCGGTACCCAGCCATATCTACTTGCATAAAATTCCAAACTTTTAATATGAAGTCAAGTTTAGTGCATTAAACTAGTTCAGGGTGAATCAGTCGGTGTCAGGGTGAATAAACAGCATTGAGAACAGAGAGCTAACTTCATTTTCAAAGGCTTTCATGCTTTTCTACACTTCATAGAGGTCAGTATACTTCACTGTTCCACATGGATCTATAACCAACTGCATATATAAGTGAGATAAAACATTAAGGGGAATAACAAAGAACTTGTGGTTGAAACATTAATTAGGCCAAACGACCTACGCACTGCAACCCACGCCGGGCTTCATCAAAGAACTGAAGGGCAATGACTCACTGAAATAACCCGGAGAAGTGCTGCAGACTCCTGCAGTGTGCAGCGACACAAACCAGAGAGAGAGAGAGAGAGAGAGAGAGAGAGAGAGAGAGAAGAGCCAAAAGCACCTGTAAAGAGATATGTTACAACCATAAAGAAGTATTTAGACAGGGGAGTCAATACAGATATTGTATATCGGTTGTTCGTTGGTGGTCCAGTGGTAACTGTTCACATTGTGAGGACTTCAATACCCAACTACTATGTAAAACTGTGTCCTTCACATTAGGGGTGTAAAGGTACGTGTATTTGTACCGGACCGTTTTGGTACAGGACTTTCGGAACGGTGCTTAACGTACACCGAATGCAATCACAATTCACTGAAATTATTCTTATACTTGCTTTGCGTGCGGAACCAACTTCAATTCCAAGTTCCCCACACGAACATATTAAATGGCAGACCAGAAGTGTGTTTAGTCTCCGCCCTGCACTTTGAGCGCTTTACACACACTTTGCACACAGTACGCTTATGCCAGCAGCGCCTCTAGCCGCTAGCTAGCGTCATGGCCAACGTAGGGACCATCCATTATCATAAAGGTCTCCTGTTTGGGAAAACGTCGATTTCCTGGTGAAATACAACAACCGACAAAAACAAGTGAATAAGATGAAAGTAGTGTGCCAACATTGCTCATTAGTGATCGTGTATGTTTCTGGCAACACGTCAAACTTGTTAACTCACTTGAAACGGCACCTGGCGAGTGTGAATATCACTGCTACAAGGAAACAAACGAGCGTAGTGCAAACGCAGCGCCCCTTGGCATTTAAACAGACTTTTGCTGGTAATTCAGACTGGGCCAAAGCAATAACAAATGCCATTGGTGTTTTTATAGCAGCGGATCTACGACCATATTCAGTTGTTGAAAACACAGGTTTTAAACACATGATGGTGAGCCCTGGTATGAAATTGCTTCTCGTCCACGTTTTAGCCAGAAAAGTTTGTTTAAATGGGACATGGGATACCTCCTTGCTTGCCTAATTGCCTTGGTATAGAAAGATGATTCATTTGATCTTTCTGATTTATTTTCCGAACTGGAAAATTGTAAACTGATTGTTATTTACAATAGTTCATAATAAACAACAAGCACATTTTTTTGCATCTTTACTTTACTTGAGTGTTTTGCATTTTTTTGTACCGAAAATGAACCGAACTGTGACTTCAAAACCAAGGTACATACCAAACCGTGATTTTTGTGTACCGTTACACCCCAACTTCACATTATTTATGTATTCCAGTTCATACTTCATTCTGCTCTGAAGAGGTTTCAGAAAAATAGCCTACCTCAGGAAAATATACAATACGCGATAACGTTGTTGAATATCGCGATACCAATATTACTTGTGTACTCAGTTCTGCCTTTCTGTTGCTTTCAGTATTCTTTTTAAAATACAACAAATTGCTTGTTGAATTTAAAACAAATAATCATTTCTAACATTCTTTTAAAAGAATGACATATACACTTTAAAGTGCAGTTTTCTACTGACATTTTCTTTCAACTAACACAAAAAATCTCGTAGTGTCTATCGCAACGATATGTATATTGCGCCAGTTGATATTGTGATGAGGACAAAAAAAAAAAACGATTTTTATTGTGCAGCCCTAGCATACATACTAAGTTCACCAGATTTAGAGTGTGCTAGTGATGTACACTTTCATGCCACATAACAATGAACGAAGCAAATGAAGGAGACATTCACAGCATTGTGAGTCATCTCAAGCAAGATTTGGGGACAGAAAAAATAAAATATTATATTATTAGTTGCCCTTTTTAGTTATCTCTTTTGTGAACAGAATCCATACTGGACAATGTTAGAGTGGAATTGGGACACAGCTTAAATCACATAAGTGGGGGCTGATGTGGTGGAGAGCCTTACACTCGTGAATACTGTACTCTGCATATGTGTGTTTGGATTGATCACTACCTGTGGGTGGAGAAGATTACTGTCCCCAATAAACACCCCAACTTCACTTTTGGCAAACTGGAGTCGACAGCATCTCAATCACAGGTGACTGGATACTCGAGTGCTGCTGCACCGCTGCTGTCATTTGGACTAATGAGTACATTTTTTAGAGGGAAATGTCAACTGTTGCTGTCTTAAAGAGAGTACGAAGGTGGCAAACACAATCCTGAACCTCAAAATGCAGTGACAGATGATGGATATGCTATATTAGCAGGGCAATGTATCTTACTATTTGTGCTTACTATAAAATGCTTACATATGTATTGTAACGCTCTATTGATTTTATTAAAGGTTTCGTTGCAGCTCTGACTCTGGTTTTAATTAACAGGTGAAGAGAATCAAATGCAATGGTGTAACTCAAAACACTTTATAACGTGCATAATTTGCATGGCTGTTAATGTAAAAAACAAAAATCAACTGTAAAAATGTTCTACAACAACATATTGTATTGTAAAGTATTAACAGCTATGTACTGGCAACTCGAGTTGCCAGGTAACTTCTGTAATTTTAATAGAACACAAGATAATGTTGTAAACAAGATTACAATTAATTGTTGTTAACAAGTAATTGCTGTAATTTATTTTACAAAAAAACATTATATTACAAAAGTAACCTGTAAACCTGTTAAAGGTATCCTGTAATATGCTGCAATTTTTCTTTTCTACAGTAATTTAAAAAAGCACTTTTACAAAACTTTATTGGCAACTGTTTTTGCCAGGTATTTACTGTAAATTCTACAGTCAAATTTGTTACAGTGTTGGTATTGTCATTGTCCTCATTGTAAGATTCCTTTCATATCCTGTCTCCATGAAGCTATTTCTGTATAGGTTGCCAGAGGGGCTCCTTATTTAGATCTCTAAAGTACATACTGTATAAGGATGTGAAGAAGGGGTATGAGACCTGTAGGATATGATTAGTGTTGATATGACACTATATACAGTGCTGCTCATAAGTATTCATACCCATGCTAAAGTTGACTAAAAAGAGGAATAAAAAAATCATCTTTTGGAAATTGATCTTAATGCCTTAATTAAAAAAATGAGGAAAAATCCAACCTTTTAAGGACACCAATTTTTTTGTGAATGAATAATGTATTGTAAATAAATAAATGTTCTTCCTGGTTTGATTTGCATTGATATGGATCTTATCTCAGTTAGCTATTAGGCTAACTGAAATAAAACCATGCCAGTCTCTAGGTATGGTGAAAGGGATGTGATGATGTGGGGCTATTTTAATTCCAAAGGCCAAGGGAACTTTATCAGGATGCATAGTGTAATGGGAATTTTATTTTAACATTATAGTTTGATATCTTACAAGATTCTCTTATATACTTTACAGGAGTTTCCTAATAATCTTTAATTTTGTTATAGACTTAGAGACTCCAAGAGAAGAAGCAACTGGCATCATAAACTCTGGCCTAGTTGAGAATATCCTTCTCTTTTTGGAACTCAGCGTTCCTACTGTTTACCTTTAGCAGATAAGGAGGAAAAGGGCCATAACATTTTGAACTGTATCTCCTTCTGTCTTCTTTAACAGGTGTTTAGGCTAAGTAGAGACCAGGATGAGAGGGGAAGGGTTGTAAAGTCATTGGGACTGTTTGTGGTGTTTTTTCATCTGCGTAGCTGCTAAACTTATCCTGGAGGGGGGGTGGTTTAAGGGAGTTTTTACTATATAGATGTATGGTTTTTTAGCTGGGTCAGAAGACCCTTTCAGATGTGCCATGAGTACTTGTGAAACTGTTTTCTCTGCATTTGCAAATGTAAATAAATACTCAAAGACCAAACTTTGGTTTAATCCTCAAATCGTCCTTATTTGTTTCATCTGGTGTTTTTGATACGCACTCCTGCTGCTAACAAGAAAAACTTCCACTACAATAGTATCCTGGATCCATGAAATAACTGGCCTTTAAAAATAAAAATCTGCCTGCCTCTATGGGAATTTAACATAGGGGTATGTATAATTATGGCCCCTGTATTTTAAAGGAAGAACATTTATTTATTTACAATACATTATTTTCACAAAAGAAATTGGTGTCCTTAAAAGGTCGGATTTTTCCTATTTTTTTTAATTAAGGCATTAAGATCAATTTCCAAAAGATGATTTTTTTATTCCTCTTTTTAGTCAACTTTAGCATGGGTATGAATACTTATGAGCAGCACTGTGTGTATATATATATATATATATATATATATATATATATATATATATATATATATAGTCAAAATTATATAGAAATGTCTATTGTTTATATATTTCTAAATTGTTTCTGTCGCAATGTCGAAAACAAATCTTGAGCTGGACTCAAGTTGGCTCAGTGTTCTTTATAGTCATCACAAAAGATGAAAAACTCAACACAGAGTCTCAAAAGGCTATAACATGGGGCACTGGTATATTATTTGATGAATAGTCGATGTTTTTCTGTCCCTGCCAAAATGAGCATAAATAATAAGAAACACTGAGATAAGAGAAATAAGAGCCAGAGAGCCAATCTTTAGTGGAATCCAGGGAAACCATTTTGAACAAACACATCCAGCCCCGTCTCTCTCTTCAACAGCTCAAACAAAAAATGCCAATAAACTTGCATCCAAAAACGAATGTCCCCTGCCAGACTAATGGCTGCTGCTCTGATGTACGAGGCGGGTTCAATTCCCGACGGACGCAAACTGCCGACATCCTCGCGACTGCAAAGCTTGATAATCAAGAGGCAGAATAATTAACATGAGTCACTAATTGAGCCTGTAAAGTCAGTGCTGTTACTGTAAGTATTAAATCCCTCTGCCTGATGGCCCACTGTGTGAGACAGAGAGTGTGTATTTCTGTATGTGTGTTTGTTTCAGTACATACATACTCTTTGGTGTGTGTATGTGTGTGTGTGTGTGTGTGTGTGTGTGTGTTTCTGTTGTAATTCTAACAGGTTACCAGCTGGGCGTCCTGGTCTTTCACAACAGTTACCCAGCAGCTAATGAGGTAGTCCCAGCCACACCTGCAGGAGCTCACAGCATGTACACACACACACACACACACACACACACACACACACACACACACACACACAACACACCATTCATTCAGCATTTACTGCACAAATGCCCTGAGATGACTCATATCAAATGCATTTAACAAGATTACCCTCAGTTCATCCAGAACTCTCCTCGATGAGAGGTGAAACTATTTTAACAACACCACTTTTTCCAATTCCAAGCCCTCAGAAAGAGAACCCGGCTGTGCTGATTTTGGCACAGTGGCCACATTCAATTATGCAAAGGTTTTAACTGTGGGGCAGAAAGAGGGCGTTCCACGACTGCAAAGGCATGATCCCGACCGCTGGACAGCCAGGTTTGAGACCAGATGACCTCAGAGACGAGGGGTTTAAAAAGGTCTGGCTTTTAAGGTGGAGCCAGGTTTCAAAATGACGATGCCAGCACAGCAGGGACGTGGTCTCTCTTTTTGGTGCCACTGAAAAGTCAGGCAGCAACATTTTGAGGAGGGTTGCAGAAGGGACACAGAAGACCGACTAATACCATTGTATAAAGAAGCTACAGTTGTCTCTGCAACAGGAAATGGCGCCTTGCCAGGAGCTGACAACTAAAATTATTTGCTTCTCAAAGCTGAGATCAGACTCCGTAATGACACCAAACGTTTGTGGCCGTCTCAACACTGTTTCCAGTTCTGTTAATACTTCAATGTCACACGCCACATTTCATTTCTCACTGCTTTTACCTCCTCTTTCTCTCCTCTCCTTTCCTCACCATCTCTCTTCATCACTCTCCTCACTCCTCCATCCCTCCCCTCACTCCTCCATCCCTCTCCTCATCTCTACCTCCATCCTTCACCTCTCCGCTCTCCCCTATCCTCACATCATCTATATACACACACATCATCCTCACACCATGCTCTCCTTTCAATCCCTCCTCTCTGCTATCATCTCCCCTCATCCCTCTCCCTCCTTCTCCTCAAATATCCTCTTAATCCCTCTCCTTACCCCTCCATCCCTCCTTTCCTCATCTCTCCTCACCCTTCAGTCCCTCTTCTCACCCCTCCTTTCCTCATCCCTCTCCTCACCCCTCCATCCCTCTCCTCACCCCTCAGTCCCTCTTCTCACCTCTCTTTTCCTCATCCCTCTCCTCACCCCTCCAACCCTCTTCACACCCTTCTCACCCCTTCTCTCCTCTTTGTCCACAGTCAAAGTCTTACAGAGAGTCCACTGCTGTTAAAGCAGAGCTGTGCGTGCCAACCAACTTGGCTGCAGTCAGCGCAAAAAGAATTAATGGAGTGATAAAATAACCAGACAGAGGCCTTTACCGCAGAGTGAATAAAGAGATGGATGCATGGATGGATGGATGCCCACTGCAGAATGGAGTGTTAAGTGCAGAATAAGCAGAGTAAAAGAAAAAGAAAAATCACAGCGTGGTCCTGTAACCGTCAGGTCATGGGTAGGATTCCTGCAACAGCAAGAAGTCCCAGTCTTATCTCACCTTAACACACTTCTGGCTAAAGTTATCCTAGCATTTCTTTACCTCTCCCTCCATCACATCTGCTGACAGCTGAGACAGCAGCCTTTAAATCACATAATTGATTTTTTTTTACATTTTTCTCTTGCTAAATAAACAGCCCCTATCTCATTGGCGCTTAGCCCGCATCGAAAAATGAAGCCATGAATTCTCCTCACGCTCAGCAGCAGCCCGCTGACTCTGACACAAAAGAGAAAAGAGTTGCCAATACAGGTTGTTTTCTGGTTGAGCCCAGAGAACCAGGTCTGAATGTGCACTTAAGCAGAATAATGACCTGTTTCACAGATGGTAGAAAGCAGACTGATGATTGAGTGATGAATAGAAGAAGACAGCGGGGATGAATGTGAAGACAGACTGGCAGATAGATTGGGAAGAATAGATTAAACTGGATTGGACGACCCTGGCAGTAAGTGGATAGAGAAAACCGACAAAGAAAAAAAATCTTTTGAATATTTTTTTAAGGGAGAATTTACAATTAATTTCACCACAACAGCAGCTCCAGTCTAACAATAGCTGCGAAAGGTTGTTTTCATCCAGAATGAGATATCAACATTTGAGCAGCACAATGCTTGCTTCAAAAACATTAATTGGGTTCAAATATTGAACAAATTATGGTGTTTGCGAATGACAGTTTGTACCTTAATATATATATATATATATATATATATATATATATATATATATATATATATATCATATAAATAGCAAGGCCTCAAAAATATATAGAGTGCAATAAAAACAAAATATAGATAATAAAGATTACCAATAAAGGGGTAAAAACCAAATGTACACAGAAGTACAGGCAAAAGATGACTTTTCCTAAATGAATAACTTCAATAACAATGGCTTCACACCCTTACACACTCTTCTAATGTGACTGAAATAAAAATTGTCCTCTAAAACTAATATGAATAATGGTCTGGGAGCATAAATTTGTCGCAGAAGTGCCAGTGCAAGGAGTGGTGGAAGAAGTAGGCCACTCGGATGTAACCCTAACTCTTTACTCAAGTAGAGGTAGCAGTACCACAGTGTAAAAATAGTGAAGTATTTAAGTATTGGCATCAAAATATACTTATATAGTACCAACAGTAAAAGTGGTGGGCTCCAAGTAGAATCTCCGGGTCCATTCTGTTAATGATAAAAATATATTTCTCCTCTGCCAGTTTAATTAACCAAAACTATCTCACACTACTGTGCTAGCTTGTCTCGAAGTTAACAACAGCAACACCTGTGGGCTGCTACGCTTTCACATGGGGAGCTAACGTTACACTAATCACGCTAACATGCTAATCGCGATTAGCATCACAATCTCTACAAACTGGTTCGACTTGATAGTGTTAATAAAAACAATACACACGCGTATTTACCTTCTGCACATTGAAAAGGGTGCTTAAACAACGGGTATACCTCACATGACATACCTGCACACATCGTATCCGACGAGCCAGCAGCTTCACCCGGCAGAATTACCTCCACAACCCGCCGGTGTAACTTTGATGGAGGCCGGTGTCTGCAGGGCTGGAGGTTTACAACCAACAGGCCTACATGGAAGGATTTTAGGATTCGATAACTAGGCCTAGCCTTCATTGCTTTTTGTGCTTACTGACCAAACTATTTGTACATAATATTTAAAATTCTAATATTGCATAGTATTAATATGTATTCTAGCCAAAATTACATATCTATGGCAAGTTCTAACCTGTTAACATGGGAGCCGAAATAAAAACGGACACGCCACGCAGTTAGTGTAGCCGGCCTAATTCTGGACAATTGTGGTTGAAAAGGACTCACTTTCTTATCTTTATTGGACAAAAATAGGCTACTAAAAATGCCTTTAATGTGATAGAGTGGCACACAGTAGCAATAGCATAATTCTTATTTTTTTCTAGAAACATGCTGATATCACTTCATTTTTCCTAATGTATTCAGGTAAAATGGGACAGTCACTCAAAACCCTTTACCATACAAGTAAAGTGTATTGTGGAAATACTTGGATAATATTTCAAACTGTTAAAAAAATGCAACATCTTTTTATACATAAAAATATACATAAGAAGATCCATAGATGCATACAACAATTGTTGGTGTTACACACCCTTATTGTTTTAGCTGCGGTTATAAGGAGAAAACCAACATGTTACATGGCTTAAAATGCAAGTTCTGACTGGGACCAGTGACTTTTTTAATCTTTGCTGCTGTTTCATGTAAAGGACATTTGTAGCAACAACATGTTTGGTGATTGGCTGCAAATATTTAAAGAGCTTAAGATGTAAAACCTTATTTGTCCCCAATTACCTGACTTATTGACCCTGACCCTATGTGACAAAGTGGGTGACGCACGCTCTGGCTACACTACACAACACCCTATATTTAATATTTTGTATTGACATTTCAATATTTCATATTTTTACCACTGCACATTTCTCTACATTTTAGGATCTCATTTTAAACACATGCAAATGAGTTATTATTAATGTAACTGCAGAGGCTACAGTATAGGCCTACTGTATGCTACATAATGCAAGAACAACTCCTCCAAACCATATGACCATATAATAACATAAGATGAAATTGATTTTATTATTCAAACAATCATACATACATACATACATACATACATACACACATACATAAAGTACATACATACATGTACATACATACTGTACATACATACATACATACATAACGTACATGCATACATACATACATACATACACACATACACGTACACAGACTGCTGCATCACTATGCATGGACATGTTCTTGCATACATACTGCCACTAGCCAACAAAATTGCACACTGCCCGTTGTACAACACATCATAATAGTTGTCATAATATGTGAAGTAAGGGTAAGCCGCCTTATCAACATAAAATCCTGATAAAAATAAAGAATGTACATTTGTGTGTTTAAGATAAAAAAACAACATTTCAGGAGTTATGCTGGCTTGCCATTCAGGGCTTTGATGGACACGGGGACAAATGAGTTCTTTAAGAGGTTGAGTCTGCACCGGGGGACTCTGAAGCGTCTGCCTGAAGGGAGAAGCTGGTACTCATTGTGGAGGACATGGGTGGGGTCTGAAAGTATAATAATGTTATTTTGTTTATTCCTTCCCTCTAATACAATCTAATATGGAATCCTGTGTTTGTTTAACCCATCCACCACCCCAACCTGCCTCTTTACGCAGAATTTGGTGCTCTCGTACTTCATCACCTTACCTCCTGCTTTGCTCCCGTCATAACTACTACAGCAACTAGAGGGCGACGCCACTATAAACCTAAATATAAGTCGTAATTGCTGTGTGAACAAACGACTCGTGGGCATTTTTCCTGAACTAACATGCAAAATTACACACACAAACACACATATGACTGTATGTAAAACACACACACAATAACAACCACATTGTACCTGACTCATCAGACCTTTTAGAGCAGCACAATCAATAAGCTCAGGCTGGGTTCGGTCTCATTGGAAGAGTCCAGCTCACACAGAGACAAACAATATTAGTATTACTGATTTAATGAGACACTACAACATGAGCCAGAGGTCGTCCCCATTCTGGAGAAAACTTGTGGGGTGACAAATCATGCTAATGACGGGATTAACACCAATGGATTTAACATCACTAAGCTCTTGTGTGCACGGGACTTCACTTTCTTTGCTTTTTAGAGCCCAATATAAACACAGCAAAGCTTTTAGTTCTGTTAGAAACGAGTAAGAGAAAAGTCTACAAACACTACAATGACGTGGAGAGGATGAGAGAGTCACATTTGATCTACTTCTTAGTAAACTACTTTAGTGTGAAGCCAACAAGGATTTGGGGAAGGTCACCCTCAGACTTTTAGGGCCTCAGATCATTAGAATCAAATTATTACAATTGTCTACAACCCCTGCAAAACATATGTACGTGTGGGGCGGCCTCTAGCTCACCCAGTAAGAGCATTCGCCCCATGTAGACTGAGTCCTTTGCAGCGGTCGAATCCGACCCGCTGCCCTTTGCTGCGTGTCATCCCCCATCTCTCTCCCCCTTTCCTGTCCATCCACTTTCACTTCATAATAAAGGGAAAAGCCCCAAAAAAAATCTACAAAAAAAAAACACATGTACATGTTAATTCTTACTTTCCTAAAAAAGTGCACTAGAATTAAAAAATGCAAAACAACGAATCACAGTCAGTGGATGGCAAGAGGGTTTAAGATGAAGAGAAAGTTCATTCAGCCTTTAGGAGCTATGATGATGAGTTATGACAGAGTTTCTGTGCAGCATGTGGAGGTGGACAGTGATAAACGCTAACATCTACACAGACCTCAGAAACACAATCATCTACATCTTTGGGGCTCCAGGAAACAGTATAATTACACACCGAGTGAAACAAATCCTTGATTCTGAATTAGGGAAATGCTTTGTTGGCGAATGATGGAAGGACATAATGAAGCCTCTGGCGGCCATGTTGGAGTTGGAGGAGCAGAGTGTGTCTCTTGTTTATTTCTGTGCCGTTTTTTGAATGAACTGCTCTTGTCAACACGGATTAATTCTGCTGCATCTCAGTCTGATTTAGACCTGTATGTTTAGGGTCCGTGTACTTGGTGGCCAACGGATTTTCATTTTGAAAGGAAAAAAACAAAAACGAAAAACGGCCAGTTTCCCAATTACCATTAGTAAATAGGAAAACAAAAAACGGAAAACAACCCATTATTCGTTTTTTGTTTTGATATTAAAAAACGGAAAACGAAAAACAATCTCGTTATCCGATTGTCTTTGATGTATTTGTAGATGGAACTCGGAAATTAAAATACGTGTGTATAAGTCGTATTCCTTAATTTTGCATTGGTATTTTTTTCGTGACCGGAAGTTACTCCCGCCACGCCAAGACTTCAATAGCATTTATTGGCCAGTACCGCCTATAAGATCCGTTCTGTGCATGCGCATAATTACGTAGTAGAAAACTAACAATATCCCTGTGCGATTTGTAACCATAGACTGTATATAAGTAACGTGTCAACACTTTACGACCAAACATTACAACTTTTTTATTAAATCTTTTTTTATTAAATCTTTATTATACAATAGTCATAGCTACAAACATTCGAAACTTGTCACTGATCCAAAACCGTGTAGCAACATCGTTGTTGTGTTGTTTACGTTAATGTTTTTACCTAATACTTCGTCTTGACTAATAACCATAGACTGTCTATTATTAATGCGATGAAGTGTAAACGTACATAAGTGTCCTTTTGAAGATGGGATGACAGCTCTCCCAGCCACCACTGCTGTATACCACTATAGTAGCTACATGCTAACGGCAGTAAACACTATAGTAGCTACATGCTAACGGTCATCTTAGCTGGCAATGTTGTTAAATTCTCCCCAATTCCGGGTCACATTCCTGCTGAAACATGTCCGATTGTGTAGTGTTTGGTCTGCGATTTTTGACGTTAGAAAGTGCTGCTTCGTTCCACTACAATCTAACGTTAGCATACTCATAGCTAACTACTGTAGCTGCATGCTAACGCGACATAGCGGAGCATATAGCTAGCTATGTACGTATGTAGCAGGACTTTGTACCGTAAAAAATAACCAATAAAGGCTTCTAAACCAAATACTAAACAAATACAAATACAGTAAAGTGACCGGAATTAGGGGTGAAATGTCCAGCATTGAGCTACATAATAGTTTGCTAGGAGTTAGCTGGTCTCTCACAGAGATCTCATTTGTAGCCCTGTATTTACCTGATACTTTCATAAAAGTACAAACACATGAAGTGAGAGGTATACACATGCTTAAACTTTATTTAAAACATGGTTAACCTGAAGCAGGACGGAGTCATGACTTATAACACCAAAGCAAGGCTTCTAGCTCAGGCTAGCTAGCGTTAGCAAATTACCTTCAAAGTTGCAAAGAAATGACGAAACGTAAAATTTGAAGCCTTTATTTAATTTGCTACATGGTGTTGTACTGGATGGCCGGACGACGCTCCGTATATCATTAACAGATACTTTAGGCAACTCCAGCAAACACCTTGTAAACTTCATCTCTGCCATCATAACGGTCTACTGTCACTGTCTAATGTTTTCTTCCGGTAACCAGGAATGTCCAAACATCCTTACGCCAATGCGTGCATAGAGCTGTGAAGTTTGCCGGTGTTCGCGCAAGCGTAGAACTGATCAGGCAGTGCACAGAACGGATTTTACAGGCGGTACGGATCGGGTACTGACAAAGGAATAAGATTTATACACACATTTTAATTTCCGAGTTCCATCTACAAATACATCAAAGAAAATCGGATAACGAGATTGTTTTTCGTTTTCCGTTTTTTAATATCAAAACAAAAAACGAATAATGGGTTGTTTTCCGTTTTTTGTTTTCCTATTTACTAATGGTAATTGGGAAACTGGCCGTTTTTCGTTTTTGTTTTTTTCCTTTCAAAACGAAAATCCGTTGGCCACCAAGTACACGGACCGTTTAGGCAGATGTCTTCTTACCAAAAGATACCACAGACCGTAGACTAGTAGCCTGTGTTAGTAGTGCCTTATATTTAAAATTTACAAAATCCAATGTAAATGCAAATCTTTTTGAAGTTTTATTGGTCATTCATATGGACCCAAACGAAGTTCATAATAGATTTTTTACACCACTCTCTACTCAGCTCGATTAGCACATTCGAAAAATAAATTGAAATCGCACTGTATCTTCCGCTTAAACCAGTGATGAAATTACTTGTCATACATATATATATATATATATATATATATATATATATATATATATATATATATATATATATATATATATATATATATAGTATATATATAGGCCTACATTAAGGGTGGAACGGTATACAGAAGTCACGGTTCGGTTCATACCTCGGTTCAGACATCACGGTTCGGTTCGGTACAATGGAGGGAAAAGCATAACAAAAATGCAGAAGGCAATTTTTTTTTTATTGTGCATGTCTCAGGCTGTACCACCTAGTGTCATCCAGTCTCTCCCCTGAGCTAGCTGTAACAGCCTGAAATGTATAAAGTAAGATGTAAACAGTAAACAATAGGTTACCCCACATCATCTCCAGACTCCATCTGGAACTTGTAAACAAAATAAGACAATCAGCTAGTAGTGTGATATGGGAGACAAGCGCTGCTCTCATATGTGAATGCACAGAGCAGGGGTGTTAAAAGAGAAGCTTCTTACACAGAGCATTTGGCGAATTGTGGCGTCTGTCCCTAAGAAACGCGTATGTAACAGTAGTTCCACATTACATTAATTAATTTGCACGCAAGTTTTATTTATTTTTATACCGTGTATTCTCCATGTAAATTCATGGACCGAACCGAAACGCCCGTACCGTTTCGGTTCAATACGAATACATGTACGTTCCACCCCTAATATACATATAGGCTACATACATAGGCTATTTACATATATTTAAAGAGGCTAAACGCTTTGAAAAAGGGTTAATATCATGAGGTCAAACTCATTTGCACACAATGTGCTTCTGATGTCGTGCTAATCAAAAGCTTTTATTGGTGCATCATGAAACATGAGAGCTGCATATGCACACACACACACACACACACACACACACACACACACACACACACACACCAAAGTTGTATATGCACTCTTATGCATGACCACACACATTTGCACACACACACACACACAAGCTTGTTAGAACCCTTCAGTTATAAATTATGGATGTCTCGGTAGAAAACCTGCACAGTCTGGCAGTTTTGAGTTAAGAGCGACGCTGACGAGCACAGAAGCAGAACAGACAGTGACAGGCTGAGCAGACAGGCTTTGAATGTGGATTGTTGAAGTTGCATGATAAAAAACCTTTTTTAGAAAAACTCTGAAATGTTTTGTATGTTCTTAGAGTGACACATTTGTCTTTAATATTTTATAAAGGTCTGACTTCTTTTAGTCCTTATCAAACTTTAAGTGTATTTCCTACAAGTGAATCTCAGAGGTTTAATAAATACAGAGACTGAGCTTGAATTGTATTAATGTTATCAAAACAAACAACTTAAAACAGGATTTTATCATTATAATGTGAAAATGTGGAAGGAAAAATATCACCTAGACTGTTGAATGAAAGGTGATTTCTGGGGAAAACTTATACTCGTTTAGCACGAATTTCATAACAGAAAAAGTAGTTAATTGCCACTCTAAAATGACCAGAGGGAAACAATGGGCCGGATCCACATCTTCCTTGTACATTGTAGAGAGTTCAGTCCCTCATGTAATTTAGTCATGTAACTCATTTGTTCTCTTCTCCCTTCAATCTCCTCTATTACTGCTAAACCTTTCGGTGCCACCAGCCTTTATCTCTCTGCTGTCGTTGTTTTAAACCATACAGCTCCATTACCAGAACCACTCAGAGATGAGAAGGGGTTTGGCTGTGTTGACCCAGTATAAATGCAGTGGTTATTGTGCATATTAATGAGAACATGGCAGCTGAAGCTTTACATCGTGGAAACACATTTATGCAAATCTGAACAGTGGTTAATTAGGGGGAACATTTTCTGCTGGCTGATATGAGTTCCTGTCTTACACTGAACTGCATGCGTGTGTGTGTGTGTGTGTGTGTGTGTGTGTGTGTGTGTGTGGCTGTATGTCGCTCCCCAAATAACGAATCCCCTAATAAAGTACGCTTTATTCACACATTTAAAAAATAAAGTTGGGATTATTTTAGGTTTGTATTCCCTAAAGAGACAAAAATCCAATCAACAATTTAGCATTCTAACAAATATCTTTGTAGCCCTGATGTGTTTTTTTAAATTTTAGTTCTGAATAGATAATAGGTGTAAAATAATCAAAAAATAATAATACTTACAGTCTTTAAAATCAAATATGGCACAGGATTTTTTTTTTTGTAGCAAACAAACACAAGACTTTCACCCAGGGTTCGTGTCCCGTTTGAAAATGAAAGGAAATGGCCGGTTTTGTATTTGTTAGTTTACGAACGTCACGTTCAGCATCACATGCGTCACGGAAGTGAAGTAACGTCTGATTTTAACCCAAACTACAATGTTTATATAAACTTAACTAAGCAGTTTTGGTCCCCAAACATAACCAAACTGTGACCATTTCACAACCTTAATCAGAAAATGCTTCTTTGGGTCTTACTACAGGGTACAAAGACACAACCTATATTGTTGTATGGTTTGGAGGACTTGAATGGAGGTAAGAGCATAGACAGCGGAGTTTCTGGCCGTTATTGGCAGTCCTGACGCAATTATGAATCCAGTTCGTATAAGCAAGGAAGAAAAAGCAATAGTGTTGCATTGAATGATCTATTCCTTTGAATACAGTCAGTGCAGTTTAGTCTCAAAAACTGATTGTTTTTTTTTGTTGCACATTTTAGGTTATTATTTTTATCATTATCTTTGATGTGTCATGTCTTGATGTTGTAGTGGAAGGCAAACTGTCCATTACAGTTGTATAAACCTTTTTCACGGCAGACATGTTGACATGTCATAGTAGGAGAAGCACAGGTGTATTCAAGACCATTAATGATGGCTGCATTCTACTTAGGAGAGGTCCTGGTATTGTGCATGCTGACTCACTGAAATAGCTTACTGGGACACTTGATGGAATTGCGCCATCTTTAAGGTTACCAATTTCAGCTGTGCTTTTCCTACTATGACAAGTCAAAATGTCTGCTGTGAAAAAGGTCCATTGCATATTGTCTGTCTCTGGAGAGCATGTTTGACAGATGTTTCTGAGCGTGTTCACTTTTTCTGTTTACCTTACTTTGATAATTTATACTGAAAGGAATAAAATCACACTGGCTCTGTTAATGGAGTGATCACAATTTGAATCCTCTTCTGAATGATAGTGCAGCTCTATGGTACAGCACAGACAACACTTTTTGAAAGACAAATGTTGGTTTCGGTCTCTCCACTTGACATGTTGAAAAGAAACAATAATCTTTAGCTGTCCAGCTGCTCAGTTTAAAGGCCCGTGGTTCTACTGGGCAGCAGAATCGGTGTGACAGTGCTGGAAGAGAAAAGAACATTTGGCCTCTCCGTCTCACTCCCTGGGTAAATAAAAAAGTACATGAAGTTTAAAAAAATAACGGCTCCAATAAAGTGTGGCTGAGTCCCCGCTCCCACAGCTGTCAGTCTTGGAGGTAAAGCCGAAGCTGTGGTGAGAGGAGCTCTGGTGCTCTGGTGACTTCCTCCATCACATTGGTGATATGATAACATGATACACTCTGCACACACACACACACACACACACACACACACACACACACACACACACACACACACACACACACACACACACACACACGTGTGTTTGTGTTGCTTTTATTCACTTTCTGTGAGTCTGTTTTTAGAGTCCTGTCACAAAATTGCTTAATGCAGCTTTATACTCAGAGTCAGGCTGCATTGCAGCAGCTGGTTAAAGTAGGCCAAAGGCAGGCTACTGTAAAACCCTTAAAGTCTATCCAGATGAGTTTATTCGTTCTGTGTAGTGGCAAACTGTTTATATAGTGTCTATGTATCTTTTAGTACAGTAAGCCTGTGTTATTCGTTTGCAACTTGTTTTAAGGTCAACTCAATGAAATTATTAAAATCTCCAAAAGTATACATACAATATATTTCCACTTCTCTTTTAGACATTGCTACATTTTGAGATATCAGCCAGTTAGACTTTTGCCACCAACAAATGTATCCATCCATCCACAAGTCCTGTCTACTAACAATTACGTTTATGAAACTGCATTCTCAATCGAGGGAAACACTTTTTTTTCCTGATTACGTTTGTTTTTTGACATATCACAAATGTGTTTCTTCAAAGTTTTTTTTTTATTGAATTTTTAACAAGTAATGTTAAAATACAGTTATATGTGGTGGGATGTATACGGTACAGATTTTCTTTTAGACCTAATCATCTGTGGATTATCCTGAGTAACCTGGACAGTGTTTCTGGAACACACACAGTTAGTGACCCTTCCTAATGCAATTTCTGCACCACAAATAAAATGCCATTTCACATGTATCCTGTCTGTTTTTGCTTGCGTCCCCGTGTGTGTGTGTGTGTGTGTGTGTTTCCTCTGCTGGCTTTGTCCGCCAAGCCCTTTGGCAAAGAAAATATTTTTGTTTTTGTGAAGTGCCTTCAAAAGTCTTTAAAACTCATTCAGTCTCAGTAAACAGCTGTGTGTCAGGATGTGTGTGTGTGTGTGTATGTGTGTGTGTATGCGTGCGTGCGTGCGTGCGTGTGTGTGTGCGTGTGTGTGTGAGCAACGAAGGTTTCAAGTTTAAATGTGTGCATGCTGAGAGAGAGAGACAGAGAGAGAGACTATGAGTGTCATTCCGTGTCAGGCTGCAGCGCTCTAAAACAAAGCCTTTAGAGAAGTCAGTGACAGGCTGAAAGGAAGCGAGGGATGATGGGACCGAACGAGTGACAGAGAAAACAAGTGAGAGACTAAAAGAGCCGGAGGGAACAGACAGAGAAGTGAGAGAAAGAGAGCGTGCGTGGCTGCGTATCCAGAGGAAGACACAGAGTCAACGAAACACAGAAATACACAGCAAACACAGAAACAAGCCTACACACTCTCAAAGAGAGAGATATGACACACACACACACACACACACACACACACACACACACACACACACACACAGGTTTGTGGCACTATCTTTGTGGGGACCTGTCATTGACATAATGTATTTCCTAGCCCCTTACCCTAACCTTAACCATCACAACTAAATGCCTAACCTTAACCCTTACCCTCACCCTAACCATAACCTAATTCTAACCCTAATCCTAAAACCAAGTCTTAACCCTCAAACAGCCCTTTGAAGTTGTGGGGTCCAGCATTTTGGCCCCACAAAGCTGTCCGGACCCCACAAGTATACTGTATTCCCGTTTTTTTGACCCCACGAATATAGATAAACAAGAACACACACACACACACACACACACACACAGGCAAACCACTAGCTTGTGTGTGACGTGCGTGATGGAGGCAGAGGACTCAGAGGAGCAGCTGGAGAGAATTCAGAGTGTGAAAAACATTAAAAAAAAGACAGAAGAAAGGAGAAAAAGTTTGTCAGATAGAAAAAAAAAAAGTTTTCAGCGACCATAATATTAGAACACTGTGTTGGCACAGTCAGGGATCCTGACCCATAATACATAATCATCTATTGTGGATCTTCTCACCTGTACCTGCATGGAGCAACACACCACCACCAACAACTCAGCTCTGTGTCTTTTTCCATCAGGACAACAGTGCTAATTCTGTTCTGAATCCACAGTGCCTCTCATCACATCTGACATTGTCCCTGTCTTTCTGTCTGACTCCCTTATTCTCAGTCACATTCTGTTTTGTACTCCCCCCCCCCCAACACACACACACACACACACACACAGTCAGATATTGATAAACAGATATTGTTAGAGGTGTTGCATCTCCACCAATTTCATCCCTTTGACCCTGGGGCAGAAATTAGACCAGGAAGTAGTGAGGCTATTGATGCTTGTAAGCAGCAACGACTCTCAAAGCAAATACGAGTACAATGAAAAAAAGTCCAGCTGGAGACCCAAAGTGCCTGTCTAACCTGAACACATTTTATATTAGAACCACAAATAGATATTCACCTTCTGTTGAATAATCTATGAGTCAGTTACCTCAAGGCTTAAACACTCAAGGCTTAAACACTTCAATTGCCTTGTGTTATTATCTCCCCCTTATACCTGGAAATTGTTCAAAACATTAAATCAATAAGACATAAAGAGCCCTCACCTGCAGTGCGCTGGCACAATATAATTAGAAATTATGAAGTCTTTATTAGGACAGAGTTGTTTTACCTTTAGGGAGAGAAACTGGATCCTGTTTGTGTGGAGGAGGAACGGGCAAAAAAAAATCATTATCTATTGTGTTTGTCCCCCAGAATCGATTACTGTTAATCACTATTGACTACAATACTACTCAATAGTTAAAAAAAAACAAAACACATCAGATTTTTCACCGAGGCATGAAAATGAGTATGAAAATGTAAAAATGTAATGAACCACGTCCTCTTTTATTTTGCCTTTTTTGTTTATTTTGCAGTGGTGCATTCAAGTTCTGTGGGAATCTACACTGGTTGCTGAAGAGCAGCCTTTTTAAAAGCAGAAGCTATTAACAGCATCCATGTTTGTTTATTGCTTGTCCTCTGGGCTTGATTATATGAGGATACGGCTCATGGATGCCGAACTGATTGACAGCTGAGACTCTGCTGCTTCACAGCAGCTGCAGCAGCTGTGTTAGTTTTTGTTTTGTTTGTTTTTTAATGCCAAAGTAGATCATGAGTGGGCTGCACACAGAAATCTGAGTGTGACATTTGGATGAGGTTTACTGCTGTGAACCAACAGATCCACTTTTTAAAGTGTTTGGGCCAAAACTCAGTTAAGTTCAGGTGCCTAATTTTCCTTTAGAGACAACAGTAGCAGCAATGGATAGTGTACACAAATTAATACAATCTTATCACTTTGGCAAAAACGTTAAGCCACACTCATGAAGCAATAAAGTAGTGTAATATTGCAGTTTGTGATATTACTTTACCACCAGCTGAACAAATCAATTTGGAACTTAACCACATGATAATAATTAAACAGCCAATCGTTAACCAAGCACAACTGGAGTGAGACTGTGTCACACTGGGCAGTAAAAAGCTTCAACACAGGACAGAGAGACAGCGGGAACCGAGTTACACAACAGCAATTATTGGTTTTACCCTCTTTAGGTTTATTTTAGATTACACACCATAAAGGTGAATTAATCGTGTGTGACACTGCAACTTTGAAAGAGGCATTCAAAAGATCACTGACACAGCAGGGAGGTGGAGATTGACAACCTAAATGTTTATCCATCCAGAAACTGCTCCTGACTCACGCATTCAAACTTATTCTACTTATACCTGCAAGCTCCATCACTCTTCTTCTGTCGACCTCACCCCTAATATCATCATCATTGTTAGTTTCAGCACAGTCTCCCATTGCTAGACCTTCCTCCTCACACAGCATTTAGATACTGACTGGTTTTCGGTCTGATCAGATTATTTTACCATAATCGGAGCTTCCTTAAGATTGTCGGAAGGGGGGAATCAGGGCTAAAATCGGCCTAATTATCCTGCCGTGTGAACCAGGATTAAGGCACACCTGTGCAGTAATCATGCTGTCTAATCAGCATCGTGATATGTCACACCTGTGAGGTGGATGGATTTTCTCGGCAAAGGAGAAGTGCTCACTAACACTACAACAGATTTGTCAACAATATTTGACCTGACCAAACCCGTCAAAAGTTTGGACACTCTTTCTCATTTACTAGCATTTTGACTTGTACTGTATATACAAATGGCATTTTTTTCCAGTTCATTGAAAGTTATGTGTGCTGTCCATATAAATGTGTTGCTATTAGAGGACACCACTAAACAACAACGTGTTATCAGGAAGAGCAGCCAGACGAGGGTGTAGGCAGGCGGCCAGATAAGAGAGGCAAACCCCCGAACACAATACTACCAGTAGAACAAAACACTCGCTCGTGCTGACACACAGAGGGACTACCTTCTGCGCCTGTGTGAGTCAGTGTCGGGGAAACATTTGATGTGCCAGTGTGTGTGTGTGTATGTGTGTGTGTGTGTGTGTGTGTGTCATTTTCTTTATTATCAACCACATTGCCGTGTATGAAAGGAGAAGATAGTTTTTTGTTTCGTGTGTAATTTGTGTGCGTGTAGCCGTGGATGCTTGTGAGGTGTGGCCCCATGCAAAATAATAGCCGCGGTCAGTTATCCTGCAGTAACAATGAGCAATGGCCCCGATGGTCACAACGACGGACCCCAGCTCTGACCCTGTTGCTGTCTTAAAAAAACAACACGGTCCCCGGCCGCAGCGGAAGCACAGCGGAAGAGAAACATAAAAGAGAGTCAGTGAGATCAGTCAGCCAGGTCATTTTCTCATGGTACTGATTTGCCAGCTTATTTAGGACTTTAGGACTAGGAATAATTCTTCATAAAATATTTACAGCACAGAAAGCAAGAATATGCACTCACCATATAAATATAGAATTATTGTGTTAGAAATGTCATTTTTTTTCCCCTCGGGTCACACTTTTACAGTTTACAGTTAAACTGTAACGAGACAGCAGAAGTTGCATCTGAGTTAAACATGCTCTGTAAGGATTTTCATTGTAAACAAACTTTGCAAAACGCATGAAAATATAAATTAATGGTCCTGATATATATAATAATAATTTATACTTTATTAATCCCGCAAGGGACATTACAATGTCATTATTATTATACACAGGCCTGAATTACACACACGCTCAGTACCTATACATGCACTAATCAGAGTGAGGGGGCTGCCCACGGAAAGGCGCCCCGAGCAGTTGGGGGTTTGGTGCCTTGCTCAAGAGCACCTTGGCAGTGCCCAGGAGGTGAACTGGCACCTCTCCAGCTACCAGTCCACCACCATACTTTGGTCCAAATGGGGACTTGAACCAGCAACCCTCTGGTTCCCAACCCAACTCCCTACTGACTGAACTACTGCCACCCCATAATTATGATATAATGGTATAAGCAGGTTAATTCCCTTCGAGGTGTCCACATCAGGGAAAAAATGGACTCCGGTGGAGACAACCGTTCTCTTCTTCTGCGCACATCTCGTCGGGCATTTCCCCTCACATATCAAAGTGTGTTTCCAGATGTTGGGGAGTACTACTGCATATGTAAAAAAAAATTGTGTAAAGGTTTTTGTTGCTCCAGAGGGAGATGCGTGAAGCATGATCAATTGCCTCAAGTGATGTCACTTGAGTCAGCATCGGTTGGGGGCTGAAGACTACAAGTTTGAAAATAAAATAAATCCTGGGGGAGTGCAGTCAGAAAGAAGTGAGTTTACCAGAACTCTGTAGCCCGCTCATTATCTCTGCAGGCCAGATTAGCAGCTATACTAGCATAGCACGCCGCAATCTCTGACTGAACCACAGACTGTAAAAAATAATGAACGGAGCATCCGTGACATCACCCATTGGTTTGTGGACTGCCGTTTTGAAGCCTTGAGATCTTGTTTTTTTGCAACCGGATGTGATGATTTTTTACGACAGGGTGGAGCTGTGAAGGATTACACGGCCAAGCCAGTGTTATTTATGGTTGCAATGGCTCTGCGCTAAGATAAACTCTTAAGAGCGAAAGTTAGGGATTTTCAACCCTTCTGAAGCTAGTCATCCAGTGGAAATTTACCGCTGGTTAAACGCAGACCTCCTGGTACTGCCGCCCTTCATCTGCATGTATGGCAGTACAGAAAATTGACTGAACTGTTAGCAGTCAAATCGCATTGTGGGTAGTCTCGCATTGCCAGACCTTCTTATACAGCGCTGCAGAGGAGGGTCTGGCTAGTCCACACAGCATTCTGGGATGGGAGAAAAACGTGCTCTGGTTTATTGGCATTTCACACACACACACACACACACACACACACACACACAATCACATACGGTGGATGCAGGAAAAACCAGAGATGAGACAACACGATGACCTAAATTGAGGACAGCCACGCTCGTTATTGTAAGTGCAATGATAATAATAAGTACTTTATCAAACCGTATGAATATGTGTCCCAGGCCAGGATAGGAAATTAACAGACAATGTAAAGATCAACAAGCCACTGACAGTGACATATATGACATATTTGATTAATTCAATAAATTATTATTTTTTGTGTTAAATCCACCAGCCATTTTCATATTATACCAACATTTGCAGCATCCTGAGCCTTTTTGGTAAGGTTACTAGGACAACTCATCCCAGAGTAGTTTTATTCTCCCCGAAACAAGTTTCCTTTTTATTTTTAAAGAACTATAAAAAAAAAAAACTTTCACTGTCTTCCGCAACTTCATTGCAACAAACATACAAAAGACATTGCAACTTTTATCGCAATTTTTTACAAAAGCTCCCGTGAAATCAGGCATTTTGGGCCGCAACAATCTCAAAAAAAGGAATGTAGTAAGTAGGCGGTTCAAGGCTATTTTATTCATCAGATGAAGTTGTTCTTTTCTCAAATAGAAATGATGCTGAGTAATTAATGAATTAGTTATGACAAAAACGTTCGCTATGTTAGTGTAATATAATGTAACGTTACCTAGCTTGTTTAATAGCTTGTTGGATATGCACCCACTACAACTAACGTTACCACGGCGATAAGCCTAACGTTATGTGTGTGACCTGATATTAGGGTTAATATTGAAGATATAGAGTTGTGTTTTGCTCAATATGAAGTTAAGTGGCAGATCAGTTAAATATATATCCTCTGTCCCAGACAAAACCTAATATTTATGTGGAGGACGCAAGATAATTTTATAATTATAATATGACCGCGTGGTGAACCTATAAACCTAACTCATATTTAGACATCTGACGTTAAAGATTTGAGTTGTTGCTCAGATAAAATGACAGAGAAAACAAAAACAGACATAAGATCCTTTTTCAGTACACCAAAACACCAAGTAAGTACAATAAGTCCTCATATCAAGACAATTTGGTAACATCTTTATAAGAATGGGTGCTTATGGAAATACTAATGTCACTATTTCACAGGCAAAGGAGACAGAAAGAACTGAGGAACAGGGAGACCAGGGACAGTCAGGTGGAGAGTCTCAGGGAGACCAGGGACAGTCAGGTGTAGAGTCTCAGGGAGACCAGGGACAGTCAGGTGGAGAGTCTCAGGGAGACCAGGGACAGTCAGGTGGAGAGTCTCAGGGAGACCAGGGCCAGTCATGTGGAGAGTCTCAGGGAGACCAGGGACAGTCATGTGGAGAGTCTCAGGGAGACCAGGGACAGTCAGGTCAGTCAGTCATAGTCAGCTATTTCATTGAATCGAGAGAAACACTGAAAAGAAGGCTAATGGTACAGTCTCCATGCTACACTAATGATAGTATTAAGGTTTTCCTCTGTGTACACGTCTTCTACGAGTATAATTGTGGCTGTATTATTTGTGTATCCCCTTCAAAAATTGCTCTTCAGAAATTTTATGTTTATTGTCCCCCCCAACTGTTAGATCAGATTTACGCCCATGCGTCCTATTAACTGAAATTGTAGCCTGTTTCACCATTGCCGACTGCAGCGATCTCATTTAATACTGGACCAACGTCAAAGGAAAATATTTCCTCAATAGTTTTAATTGTATCCGATACTCAACGAGCTGCTGCAGAAACAAGCCCAGCGTGAAGCAATAAAGCAAAAGCTGTCAGATAAATGTAGTGCAGTAAACATGACAACATTTCCCTCTGAGGTGTAGTGGAGTACAAGTATGAAGTAGCAGCAGGAGTGATTCTAGGATCAGACCTTTAGGGGGGCTCAGCCCCTAATGAGAATGTGACACGGATATAGTGCATGTAAAAGTGTTAATCTGCAACATGAAATTACCAACTTCTTCACAACCACACTCCTGCTCTCCCTCTGACAGATAGAGACTCAGCCAACGGGCCAAAATTATAATGTATTCTCATGTAAACTATTTATGTCAGCACAGACATTTTTGTTAATAGCTTAGCCAGTGTATCCCACCATAATGGTTAGTATATTGCCAGATTCCAGACAATCCCACTTACTTATATATATCCCACTTACAAATATGAATATATATTTCTACTGGTATGCTTCATAGTGACATTAATGCAAACATATGAAGAAAAAACTATTCCACCTGTGTTTGCATGGTTAAAATTCTGAAGTGCAAAATAGTTCAGGCTACAGCACAAATACAGTATTTCCATCCATAGATAAGAATAATCAAGTCTAACCTCTGAATTTCTTTTCAAAGTGCACCAGATTAATGCATTTAAACGTTAAACAAAATGTTAAAATAGACAACATTTTCTTACAGGGGAGTATGCCCATGGATCCCCCTAGGGTGCAGCTCTAGTTCTAGTGACGCCCCTGGAGCAGTGGCCCCGTTTTAAGTTTTATAAAGATAAAAACATTACCTTTTTTGGAGGTATTTACACTTCTGAGCTGAAAATGTCCTGGGATTTTGTCTCAGAAATCTGGTCACCTTAACTTAACCCTTTTTTTTAACTTTCCATTGTGAGTCTGACAATATTATAGGAGTGCAATGCAACTGCCTAAGAAGCTAAGCTAACTGCAGCCACATCTGACCACCACCGACAGTGAGCTCAGAGTTGCATAATGAGAGCCAGAGGCTTCTGCAAGATGCAACCACATCTGACATGTAGTGTTTCATTACATAATGTTTTCTGTAGCAGCTCAGCAGTAAACTCTGGGACACTAATTTGTATTTACTCTAGTAATCTGTCTGTATGATAAGTATGAACAGTGATCAATAAATGCTTTAGTGTAACAGGCCTGCAGGTTAGTGAAGTTGTTTGCAGGCCAGAAGAGACATGATTGACTCACATCTGTCTTTACACCAAAGAGATACTTTTAACATACGTAAAAAAAATAAAATATATTCTCAGCAAAGTCTGCTCTGGATAAATATTGATCGAATTAAAGTGACAACAATAGGATGACCTCGGACCTCTGTAATACCATTGCAGAGGTCAGAGGTCAGTGATGTTACTGTGCACGGCAGGATAAATGTTTACATCTTATGTAACACACTTACTGCCTTGATGTATATACATATGAACAAAATTAACAAAACGTGTAATTTTCACACACACCAGCTCCTCACACTTTGTAGTTTGGGAGCAAATACCTCCTTGTTAAAGAGTCTGAAACATCAATTTGCAGCATCGTGCAGGAGCCGATATTGTGATTTTTCAATTAATTAAAATTAACTGCTGCTGCCGAGGGCAGAATATAGAAAGCATCCGGCTGTGGAATATAATATTTCAATACACACACACACACACACACACACACACACACACACACACACACACCTGTGCATGATTCACTAAGAATACACACACACATTCAGACATCAGTGAGACCATTACTGGTTTAGAGAAGTCGGCGACAGGATTCGATGGTCACAGTGTGTGTGTGTGATGAGTCACAGTGTGGAGGTGTATGGTGGAGGGAAGAAAAAGCAATAACCAATCCCAGCGTGTGTGTGTGTGTGTGTGCGCGTGTGCGTGTGCGAGTGTGTGTGTGTGCGTGTGCGTGTGCGTGTGCGTGTGTGTGTCCAGTTACTTTTGATTTAGGCAGAGAAGATTCGATGAGATTGTGGCTGAAAACGACCCTAATCTAATGACACTTGCTGGAGGAGGAAGACGAGGAGCGACAGAGAACATTCGAGTATTGAGGAGCAGATTGTCACATTAGGCAGTTCCTCCCAGAAGTTAAGAGCGAGCACAAGAATTAACCCAAATTCAACCAACACCGGATGTCAATTTTTCAAAGTAAATATCACAAATTTGCCTCAGGGGGCTTTATGATCTGTACAGCATATGACACCCTTCTTCACAGCAATTTCCCCACAATAAATGGTCCAACCAGAAATCGAAAAAATAATCCATTTCAGAACCACTTATTCAAGTCAAATAAAAACCAACCCCCAATCTCATTTTAAACAGCCAGCTCTGTGAAAGGAGGACCATTTTTAAAGTAGCGGAAACTAAACAATATGTAATCTAGCTGACACTAACCATTTGATTTATGTAGATTGCGGGCGGCGTGTGGAATGGCAGGAAGCACTAAGACTATATTGGCTCAAATCATGGGGGGAAAGTTACAGAAGGGTTGTATTTTTAACTTCCGGGCTTCTCCACAGGAGAAAGACTACGTAGAGAAATGTCCACAAACTTTATATATATCCAAAAAAATATCACAAAAAGTGCTGCAAAGTTTAAGTGACATCTTTCTGATGAGCTGCAGCAATCGTAGTCTTTTCAGGCTGTACAAATTCAAACTCCATTAGATCCAAGAGGGACAGTTTGATGAATGATTAACACAATGAGCAAGAAATAAAGGAAGAGGGGGTGGCTTTTATCTCACAGTGATTTGAAACTGTTCTAATCTTCTACAAAGTACAAATATTTGTTTCCCTTTGTTGTAGGTCTTAACACTAGTGATGACGCAGGATGTTTAATCTGCTGTATGTCCATCCTCTACATGAGAGTTCCAGCTCCTAGAAGTCCCAGGATGTGGATGTGAGTAAGAAAGAGTGGGCGAGACTAACAGAATGATTGAGGGAAAGTGAGAGAGACCTCCCTACACAGACGCACACGCACACGCACACGCACACGCACACGCACACGCACACGCACACGCACACACACACACACACACACACACACACACACACACATACACACACACACACACACACACACACCCCAGCAGGACAACAGCCAATAGGGGGACAGCTGGTGGCACAGTTCCTGGAGTCAGACCAATGACTCTATGTGGGTGTATCGTGTCTGTTGATGCATGCATGCATGTGTGTGCGTGTGTGTGTGTGTGTGTGTGTGTGTGTGTGTGTGTGTGTGTGTGTGTGTGTGTGTGTTTTCAACTGGCCTATACTGTGAATATATCTGTAAATGAAAAGGATGACAGATGAAGAAATGAAACAATAAAAAAGTGGAAAGTGAGAATTGTAAAAACATTGGGATTGGATGTAAAAACAACTCAATCGTGTTGCAGAATATAAATGTTCTTGTCTGGCAACAGGGTTAAAACATGTGCATCCTCATCCTGTTAGAGCACTAACACACGATACCGGGTTGGCTCTGAACTATTTGTAGCAACCATGAGTCAGCGCAGCAAACTCATCAAAAATATTTTGACATTTAAAAACTTCTGAAATTCACAGGCCAATTAAGACACTTCTCCACTTCAGTTCTTTTCTGAACAACTGGCTCTCCACCAATAAATGGTTAAATACTGTACATAGATGTAGGGTATTTAGCAACGTCACACGGTATACTCCAACTCAGACAGTCGAGACGGAAACATAAACAAACACGATGGAATTGAAATAGAAACCGTCTCAACATCCCTGAAAGGGATCTCAAATGACATTCAGAATCACATCAGCCCAGCTCAGAGATGACATCACTGCCCACTAACAACTCTCTTTCTCCCTCTCTGGATCTCTGAGGAGTCAGAGGAAATGCATGAGTGGACACATTTACTGCCTGTCAATCACACGCAGAGGTAAAGTGGAGGTGGAGAGTTAAGAACAGATTGGCTTGAGGGTGGTTGATGTGTGAAGAGAGACGGGGAAAGAATGAAGGACAGAGGAGCAGTAAAGGATGACTGGGCAGAAATTGAATCTGTCAATCAGACAGGGAAAAGGATGGGTGAGAGTTTCTAAGAGGATATTTATCTTATCTTAACACCTTATTTACATTTTGGTCTTTAACAGAGATCGGTGACAACAGAAAGCACTGACGGAGACGAGTGCCGGAACAGAGTGAAGAACCAAAATCAGATGAGGGAAAAAGAGCATGACAGAAGGAGGTAAAGGAAGAGAGAAGGAAGGATAAAAAAAATCCACAAGCACTGAAGACAGAAGAGAGAAGAGAACGACAAGGGGGAGAAAAAGTAATTTGGTGGATGGAACAGAAGTGTGAGAATGAGAGAGAGACAAGGAGCAATGAAAAGAGAAGAGGATGAGAAGGATGTAAAGAATAGATGATGGATGAGAAAAAGCAAGAGGATGAAAGGAAAGCAATTGGATGAGAGATAAAAGATGGACAAAAACAGGAAAGACTGAGATGGTAGGTTGAGAGAGCCAAGGGGTGGATTCATTTAAAAAAAAATGTAGTGAGGCTGTAAAGATAGAGGGATGATAGAGGAGAAGACATAAGATTATGGTGCTGTAAACTCTCCTCCTGCAGTTTCAGTCCCTCTGGAGGCCTCTGAGCCTTTATTAGACAAGCGCGCACACACACACACACACACACACACACACACACATACACACACATCCCTGAAGCACACAGAAAACTGATGATGCAGACTGATGCACAAGGAGAACGTGAGTGAAGGATATTTGTGACGGCAAAAGTTCAGTTCATTTGAATTGAATTTGAATTGCTGCAATCAGTGGATGGATTTGCCACAAACCATTCTAACCATATTGATTTGGTGATGTACATGTTGTTGTTCCTTGAACAGCATTTACATAACCACTCAACTACCTATGACACAGACAACAAAGACACTTTTATAATCACATGGACACAGTGTCAAACTGGTGGAGCCCGCATCTCTGGACAGAATAAAGCAAGCTGTGGCCATGTGTATGGCCCTATAAATCCTCATTCATATTCTAACAGTAGGCTGTAGAGACAGATGAGAGAGAGAGAGAGAGAGAGAGAGAGAGAGAGAGAGAGAGAGAGACAGACAGAGAGAGAGAGTGAAAGGGAGCTACAGTAATATCAATGGAAACGTGCCACAGTTACTCTGCTGGTTATGTAACCTCGTAGCACTGAAAGTAAAATAGAGACAGCGAGACACACACACACACACACACACACACACACACACACTGCATGTAGTTAGTTTATCAATGACACGCAGATGCAGCACTCAGCCCTCGTCTGTCTTAAGTCTGTCTTAAGAATCTTTCGCACTCTCTGCTGTATGTTTGTGCATTCACTCTGTGTGACTGATTGTGACTTTGTGATTTAAAGGAATAGTTCACACAAAAACAAGATACAATGTCAACAAGTTCTGCAAACCATACGACGATATAGGTTGTTTATTCCTACCCTACACTCACAGGAGTCTGTGTCACTGTCGCAGTTATGTTATTTTTAGGCAAAAAAAAAAAAAACTACTTGAAAAAGATCGTGGTTTGGGTTAAAATCATCTGGTACGTTACTTAACTTGTGGTTAAACACCGGACTCAGAACGTGACGTAGTTCCGTTTTGCTCCACACACACACACAAACCAAGTGTCAACACATGAAAAAATAACTGAATATGAGGAGCTCCATGTCTGCATGTCTGTCCATCCGTGAGTCTGCGTTTCTGTCTTGGTTGACATGTTTTTGCTGTCTTTTTGTTCTTGTGATACTTCAAACATCTCCTCTCTGAAAGGCTCTGTCTATCTGATCTCTAGATCTTTCTGCCTTTCTCAAAGTCCATCTCCTGGATATTATCAGACATCAGAGGCTCTGTCTGTCTGTTTACCTGTCTGTCTGTCTGTCTGTCTGTCTGTCTGTCTTTCTGTTTACCTGTCTGTCTGTCTGTCTGTTTGTTTACCTGTCTGTCCTAAAGTTAATCCCTCTGATTATCCTGCACGCTGAAGCTGAGGGTGTAGGGATTGGAAAAGATCAGCCTGTTTGCTCATTTATCTGTTCGCCAGTATCTCAAATAGCACTGTTCAAATTTCAGCCAAACTTGAGGCAGCGATGCATCTCACTACAGCACTCCCACATTTTCAAATTTACTGTTACATCTCCAAAGTGACGGAGCTCCGGACTGTTTGCCCGTCTGTCCGTCTGTCCTGCCAAAAAAAAAAAAATCAATCCCCCTGTCTCTGTTTATATGAACCTGACACATGCATTTTTACACTGCACCAATCAGCCAGATCATTTGCGTAATTAAAAACTGTGAAAAGAGGCTGTGGATGAGAGTAAATGTATCCCCAGAGAGCAATCAGACAGAGAAGATGCAGGCGGAGTTAGGAGACAGGAAGAAGATGGATAATGAGGTGCTCAGACGAAAGAAGACGGAGAAAGTGATGCTTACTTTGATAAAAGAGATACATGTTTTTTTTGCTTCTTTGATTTGTTGCTTTTTGTGTGGTGCTGCTAATCTGCAGATTCTTTATACCTCTGATAAGGATGGTGTGTGTTTAATCCTGCATGTTTGTTAGTTACCAGGATATTTTTTAAACCAGATCCAAATATATTTTCAAAGGATGTCTTACAAAGCCCTTAAAACCAAAGAACACTTAGGCTGTTTTTCAGCCCCTTCCAAAAATGTGTATAATCACATAGCATGCACAATTACTTGGTTAAAGGGGCTATACTCGGAAAAACTGAAAAAATGGGGTATGCATCTACATGGCTCTCATAGACCATCCCCCGATACGTGAAATACCTATGTTTTTTTATGGCCACATGCACGAACATGCACGCACACACGCTGAGGGAGTGTGACTTTATCCTGTGCTCAGGATGCCATTACGCCACTAATATCTTTACATAGCAAATATTTGCTAGCTGAGATCAGTGAAAAAGGACAATCACAATATCCTGGCGCCCAAGCAGACTTTCTCAAATGTCATGTTTTGTCCGAGCAACAGTCCAAAACCCAATAATATTCAATTTACTATGATAAGACCAAGAAATGCAACAAATTCTCACTTAGTTTCTGATTCATTTTCTGTCCATTGGCTGATCGACCATTTGACGAATCGTTGCAGCTCTAAAACCGACACTGACTGTCGATAGGAAGCAAAATTTGAACATCCATCCCGTCCTCGTCCTTTTGAAATGCTATAACAACATAACACCTCTGACTTTGACATTAAAGCCATTGTTCCTTCTTTGGTGCTATACATTCTTGGCTGATGCGTCTGGACTGCACTTCCCAGAAATCATTTGTCAGTCAAAACAGTGTTGATGGTAATTTATCTTTTTCCTTAGTTTTCCATTGATGCCTTTTGAGGTCCTGTATGTGTCACTTTTGCATGCTTACTTTACATTTTCATCTTCTGCTTATTACAAACACATTAGTCTCGCTTTGCCAGACCTTCCTCCACAGAGCTGCGGAGGAGGGTCTGGCTAGTCCATACAGCATTCTGGGATGGGAGAAAAACGTGCTCTGGTTTATTGCCATTTCTTTAAACCAATCACAATCATCTTGGGCGGCGCTAACCCTGTGCCCCTGCAAAATAGCCTCGGGAAGGAACTTGTTTTGGTGGAACATGTGTACGTTCAAAAGTTGTTTTAGTTGTTACGATCCAATTCGAAGGACAATTCCCACTGTAGACTCAATGCATGGAGAGATGACTTAGAAATAAATATTACAGAAAATGAGTGGGGAAATGCTTGTCTAAAGGCACAAACAAAGACTATAAACACAGCACTAAAACTCATACAATACAAGTGGCTATTCAGAACTTATGTAACACCTGTAAAACTACATCGCTACAACCCTAACATTCCTGACAGCTGTACTAAATGTAGTGATAATGTTGGCACTCTGCTGCACTGAATGTGGGAATGCCAAAAAAGATGTAACCTACATGATTTCACAGGTGACTAATATGGTGGTTCCACTTGAGGCAAAGCTCTGTATATTAGGTATTTACCCTGATCACTTTGCACTGGGCCACAAAAATGCACCCGTGATCGATCTATCCTTGCTTCAGGCTAGAAGAGTGATTGCATTGAGGTGGAAAAGTATGGACGGCCCTACACCTGGAATGTGGTTACAAGAAATGGCGTCACGCTTGGCACTGGAGAAATTAACTTATGTTGCCAAAGGGAAACTAAATAAGTTCACAGAGATATGGGACACTTTTATGCAGTTTCTGGAAAGTGACCAGACTGAAATGAATGATTAAATTTGAATGGCGGCGCTTGTGGAAGCTGGCATGTCTCTTATAAAATAAACAGGACCACTATTGATTTTGTTTTATTTATTTTCATTTCCATTTTTTGTTTCTGTTGTTTTCTTCTTCCTTGAATGTTTATGCTGTTGAGGGTGGGGGAGGGGGGATGTTCATAACGTTACTGTCCCTGTGACTGTATATTTTCTATGTGCAAAACAATAAATATATTGTTAAAAAAACAACAACAATGTTTTAGTCGTAATACACTCAGATTGGAGGAGCAGTAAACCATAGTCCTCATAAATCCACCGGAGTTTAAAATGCCAACACAAAGAAAGAGGAAGGTAACGGATATCCAGCGGAATTTCCGGCGGCATCGGAGAAATCCTGGATATAGACAACAAACACACTGAATGCATCACTTCATCACATCGGGTGACGGATGGGAAAGGTTTAACGATGCAGCTTTCTGCTAAATCATAAGCATAGAATAACAAAAACTGTATTATATCAAAATGTTGCCCATTATCACTTTCACAGCTGAGATGAGACATATATTATAATGTTATGTAACAGCCCAACACAGCACAGGCCTGTGGTGGTGCCGGAGCTTTTTCCAAGTGTGATTTGTAAATGAACGAGTATAAGGTGGGTCAGTGATGAAAGAGCAGCACGACACCCGCTGGGTAAAAAAAAAAAGGTTAAAAGATGCAGGAAACAGGGGGACATATGTCTCTCTGTGTGAGGTGGCTCATGATAAGAGAAATCTGCTAACGGGAAGGGATGCTGAGGGAGCGGGGAGGGGAGGAGAGGTGGGGTGGGGAGGGGAGGGGAGGGGAGGGGGAGGAAAGAGAAGATGGGAGGAAGCAAGAGTGAAAGAAAGAGAGAGAGCTTGGAGATAATGGAGGGGAGGAAGAGGAGATGCAGAGAGAAGGAGACAGAGAGAGGAAGGAGAAGCGTTAATGAATAATCCATCAGCCAATATAAAAGGCAAAGCAGAACTTGGATTCTGCTCAGAAGAAGCTAAACATGTTGGCGGAGTGGTGCAAATGGCTGTATGAGCAAATACCAAACATCAAAGGACAGAAAGGCAGAAGTCTCATCATTCCTGTGTTCAAACTGTTGTCCGAGGAGCCATAAACACAGTTTGATTAAACATGACTGTGATCATTCCTTAAACATTCCCTTAGGGACAAATGACGTGCCTATTTCATCGTTGTTTGTTGTTCTGCTGCTGCATCTGTATCCTACAGCCTTTTTCCTTCAAAGATGGATGGAGGGATGGAGGGAGGGGAATTGAATGGCCTAAGTGACAGAGAGATGGATGGAGGAAGGGATGGGCGAAGGGCTGGTGCAGGGAAAACAACAAGGGAAGCCCAGGGACAGAGAGAGGAAGACAGAGAGAAAGGAAAAGCCCAGGGAAGCCCCGCTGCGGCATCTGTGCACAGGAGGATCCCCACTTCTCTTGTTTCTCTCCAGCCTGCATGCTGCAGTTATAGAACCGACTTTCTCTCTAAAACTACTGCCAGACTTCAGACTGCATGCATAAAACATTTAGAGCCAAGTGCCCTCTCTGTGCCCAGCAGATCTGCCTCAAGCTTACAGAGCTGAAATCATAACCCCCACAAATCACCATAATGAAGACATAATACCACACAATCTCATATCAATTAAAACACTAGGCCTATAGGTGCAATATATTTCATGCACGCATTTTGATGCATGTAAACACATGAAAGTGGCCGTTTTGTGTTATTTTTTTTTCTATTGTATTTATTGTGCACAAAGTATTCTTCTATGTTGCTGTTTCCGGTTGGGACGCACAGTTACGCAACATTAATGTTAGGTGCATGCACCCCCATGTCGTTTCAAAGCAAAAGTCGTTCGTTCAGTTAAAATGCTGAAATATAACATTGAGTTTGGTGGATAATGGAGGAGGGGGAAGTGATCCTGGCATAATGAATTGAAGTCGGGCGACGTTAGAGAAACACCATGCAACCAACCCAAGCTGAGCAGAAGCCCTGCCCGGGCAGATCACTCTGCTGCGTCAAGGTTAACCGAAAAAGACAGGAGGGAACCGGAAAACGAGCGAAGTACTTTTCAAAAATAAAAGCTTAAAAAGGTGTAGCTTTTTTTTTATTTTTTTTTTTTTTATTCTGTCACGTATTGAGATATAATCTCGATACAGCCAACATATTGTATGCAATCATACACTGTGTTTACGGACTGTATAATAGAGTTGGGAGATATGGAGAAAATCAAATATGCAATCATTTTGACCAAATACTTTAATATCGATATTGCGGCGATATTGTAGGGTTGACAATTGGTGCTTTCTCTAAATATTTATTATTAATATTTATGAGATTTTTGATGAATAATCATCAGTAATGTGGATATAATGACTAAGCGGGTAAAGGCAAATAATAGGACAGCTAGAACAGTCTGGTAAGTTCAGAAAATTACACCTGTCATATTACGATATTCAAAATGTACGGCGATATATAGTCTCATATCACGATGTGGATACGATATGAATATACTGCCCAGCCCCCTACTGTAAAATTATCATTAGACCATCACACCAACGTAGTTGGGTTTTTGACAGGGATTATGACTGACGTTCAACAACAATCTAAGAGTGCAAACATTTGACCAAGTCTATAAAAGCACGTAGCCTACAGAATCTGTTCAGCAGTATGGTTTTATTTTGAAAGTTCAACCAGAAGACGTATGTTTCTTTGTGCTGACTTGTCACTGGTCTCCGCAGCCAGCAGCCAGAGGCGCAGCTTCATCAGATATTTACTTCAGCCTCACGTTGTTTCTCCAGCGAAGCGACACCTCCAAAAGAATTTACATCTAGGAGACGTTTGATGCCGTCGCCAGTTTATGTCACGTCTTCTTTCATTAAAAGCAGAATCAGAAAATTATCGATAGATGAACCGTTTCTCTGCAACAATAAAGACAGTTGCAGGACAAAATGTCAAGAGTTTGTGTTGTTGATGTCTGCGCCTGAACACGGCACCTGCACACTCCCGGCGGCGCTCCCAGGCTGCACGGACTCCGTCTGGGGCCACGCAGGGCAGTGACGCTCATTACACTGGGAGGCACTTTGGATGAAAGCGCAGTAAGGGCAGGAGGCTTAATGCAGTCTTTGTGCATCTCACAAAATCCCCGCAACATCCTTAGCATTTCACTCACGCTCTTACAAAACTTCAGGGGACTATAGCACCCAGAGATGCTTCAGGGGAGGACGAGGACGCATTATCCTGATTGTGTCGAGCGTGGCTTGTAAATAGTCTATATTAAAGAATATTACATAGATTAGCCTATAGCAATTGGCTGTCAAAGTAGAGATTCGCATGGCTAGTCTTTACAGAGAGACATACATACATCGGCGATGTTTAAAAAAAAAAAAAAGAAAAAATCTTTTTGGCACCACAAAGCAGCTCCACATGGTCGTACAAATCGGCAGCAAGTGATGCCCGCATGGGGCGAGCGCACATGAGCAAGTGCGGACAACAAATACGCACAAAACGCGCACACAGGGAACACAAAGAGAGCAGAAAGTGTAAAGGAAAATGACTCTTACCTTGTGTTCTAGTGCCAGCCACTCGAAGCGATAAGCATAGTATCTGATGTTAGAGTGAAAGAGTGGGAGAGAAAACTGTCCTCTGTACTGCGCTCCCTCCCCGCTGCTCTCGCTCTCTCTCTCTCTCTCTCTCTGACACACTCAACAAACTGCACACATACACACGCACTCGCGCTCCGCCTCCCCGCGGTCCCTCATCACACACATCAGACACAGCGCGCAACCGGGTGGGGTGCAGAGGAGCTCGGGGGCGCGGACATGCGCCCGGGAAAGGAGAGGAGAGGAGAGGAGAGGAGAGGAGAGGCGAGGCGAGGAGAGGAGAGGAGAGGAGAGGAGAGGAGAGGAGAGGAGAGGCGAGGCGAGGAGAGGAGAGGAGAGGAGAGGAGAGGCGAGGCGAGGAGAGGAGAGGAGAGGAGAGGAAACAAGGAGATGAAATAAGGAGAGGAGATGAGGAAAGGAATGTAAGTGGCAACAAAAAGAGAGAAATGGAAAGAAAAGGAAAGGAGAGAGGTGAAGGACAGGAGTGATGACATTAAGAGTGGAGTCAAAATAAAAAATTGAAGGGAAAGGAAGAGAATTTAAAGCGAATGAGAGGAGAGGAGCAAATTGAAAATTGATTACCCACGACTCCAACAGTATGCTCTGCAGCCAGCAGGGCTCACATCCTTGACAATCTTCTCCCCGTCTTCTAATATTAGACTTCACATTATACATTATCATACCTGACACTCTAATATCTAAATTTGGACATTAGCAGGCTCCACAGTTTGACATTTCCTCAGTTAACCTAATGACTGAAGAGGGGGGGGTGCATGAGGGCATCTGCAGGAGAGAGGAGGGCCGGAGGAGAGAGAGCAGAGAAGGAGGCATTTATCAAAGTATTGAGCAAAGCCAATTACTTAGCCAGCGTGCCACGTTTCAGCCTCTGACTGCCGAGGCCTGCTGACCAAGCAGGCAGGAAATGCAGTCAGTCAATCAGTCTGTCTCTATATAGACACGCTGGGCTAAATCACTCTCAGTGGAGTCACAGTTTGAGACGCCACAGTGTGCACCCTCTCCACCTCCTTCAGCCACCAGACGCTCCTTTCTTTGCTCACTTCTCCTTCGCCTCAAATTTATAATCAGCTCGCAATCATTTTGCTTTACAGTGGGTTCACAGCCCACTCTTTATTTCTTGCGAATGTTACATTTCCTAGCACCAAATCAGCTATATGTCTCGTTTATCATTTTGTGTGGCAAATCTATTAAAAACCTGATATAATCTGAGATAATATACCTGACACAACATCTGTTTCTATTGAAATATGGATTTAGTAAGCCTCTGCACACTCAATATACAGAGTTCAATTTAACAACTATTTTCACGTTCTAAATAAGGAGAAGTTCATATGACCATTACACTAATGTTGTTGATGGAAGTACAAGAGGAGGAGGATTGGGCCCTTTCATTCATTCATGTTCAGCCATTGAACAAAACAGACACATTTTAAAAAGCTGTATAAAAACAGGGCTGGGTACCGAACTTCGATACTTTTAGGCACCGACTGAATTGTCTCCATAGTAGCCTATCGAGTATCGAAAAAGGCCTCGTCATTCATTACCAAATGTCAATACCTAAGGAGTAAATCTCATCTGCGTCAGTGAGCCAGTAAGCATGCAGCATGCTTGTACCAAGATGTAAGGATGCTGGTGATTGGATGTCTAACGTTACACAGAGGCATGCAGGAAGAACTCTATGCATAGAGACGGTGCTCACATGCATGTGTGTGTGTTGTTGTAGTATTTTCAGAGGCTTGCCTACAGTGTGCGTCATTTAGAATTTTTGTTTAATAATTTGATAATACTTTCCAACTACTTAATACACAAATGCAAATTCCTTAAAGTTATCCAACGTTTCAAAACCTTTCTAAAAGAATGATCTCTTTTCTTAGATTCCTCAAAATTGCTTCGATCTAAAAATGCTCTTTACTTTCATGAGCGCTTATCAGACCTTTCATTTATTCTGACCCCAGACAGAAATGAAAGAATTAATATTACTTTATTTGTAATTTTTTTTCTTTTATATTTACTTTTATTTTATTTCATTTATTTATTATTTTTTATGTCTTTCGTTGTCTCTTCTGCACTTTTGTTCATGTTGCACTGTACTGACTATCCTGCTCAGTTTTCTAAATGTATCTCTGTGAAATATGTTTTACGCTTATAAGATTTGTATTCTGGAAAATTGAATAAAACAAAACAAAAAACAAATAAAATCTACAGTGTGCGTTAGAAATATCGTCATACCTAATGATTCTCACGTGATCTCGTGATAACGCGAGGATCCAGCTGCCGCGCAAGGTAAGAAAAATCTGGCAGTACTGTACATGCCTTTTGCAGCTTTTCAACACCATCAAAGGAGAGAGAATAGCCTGGCTAGATGGCCCCGCAATGAACTATGTAGTGCACTATAAATCTAACCCCCAAAGTGCCTACACACACAGACACACACACACACACACACACACACACAGACACACACACACACACACACACACACACAGCCACTCTGGGGTCTTTACACGGAAGAGTCACCTGACCATATCGCAGTTAAATAAATGATACATCCATACTAATACATTAAGAACAGCGTTTGCCCGCAGCAGTGGCTCTCCTGCCACCATGCAGATAAATGACGCGATGTATCACGTGAGAGCAGGACGATTGAGTTGAGACGTTGAGAGATTGCTCTATAAATAACATGTTTATCATTAAATCACGTGAAGGCTTTAGTGGCTTTTTGTATGTTGGTGTTGAAATCTCTTTTAGATTTTTTATGATAATAACACATTCCTTTATTTTTTAAGATGATTTTTTTTAGTCATTTAAGCCTAATTTAACATTTTACACAGACATAAAACACACCCACTCTGGTCTTTGAACCTGTCATAGAGTGACATTAACATTTCTCAAGCCTCAAGGACCTTTCTGGTGGCTGAATATCTTGTATTCTGTCATGTGACCTCCATTTCCAGACACATATGAGGAGACCACGTGTACCAGTGCCCATTTTGTAGGAAAACACAGATGTTACTGTGTGACATACAGTCAGCACCATTGAAATAAAATGGACAGAAAGGCCATTGGACTGTTCGCCGAAGACTGCAAAAAGCGAAAGTGAAACGGACTGGAGATACCACGTTGCGGCCGAACAGCTCAGTGAGAGACGGGGGATTGTGTTTTCTGACTTGTTGTGACGTTTTCCCACGCAGTTTGTGTTAATGTTATGTCTGCGTTTTGAATGTCTAACAAATGAACTGTCAACTAAGTGCCAACACTGTTTGACGGTGCACCAACTGACGTGAGAAAATGAGTGGGCTGGCCGGGGTCGCAGCTGAGGACACGCCAAAGAGAGGGCCCCAGGCCTCTAACCCTTAGTTTTACGATGTACGAGCACCACCAAGCTCTGTAGATCCTAGACATAACGAGAGTAATCAAGTTTCCCAGGGTTGTGGTTGTTGATGTGACAATATACTTCCATACTTATTTTTGTTTACTTCAATGTGAGAATACTATTCATTTAAAAGTCACATAAAATTTTTACTGAAGTTAGCCTGGCCTATCTGGTAATCTTACTTTATGAAACCCCTCTGCCTCTGTTTTTTCTGTCTGACAGTTGATATTTTAATATCAGGTATCCAGTTGCATCAGTGCTGCAGTTCATGGAAAAATACAATAATGTGGCATATTCAGACAGACAATATGAGAAAAATGATGTTCTAGTAGAAACCCCAAAAACAAATATGAACCTGAAAATGAGTATAATATGGTACCTTTAAACTAACATGAATCCTCAATGTTGATGATCCTCACTCTTATTTTGATGGCTTTATAAGTGGGTCCAAACATTTACCCACGTTCTCCTACCAGGCCTTCTTGTTCCTATCATCACTCCCATGCATTTTACCAGCTAACCTTACTGAAATGTACAGTGTTCAGCTCCAGTACTGTTGGTGTTGCAAGAGTAACCAACAAAAAGGTCTGAATGAACAGGATTGTTGGCTAAAGAAGTTTCATGTCTTACCTCTACTCATTGTTTCCATGCATTTTCTTTTCTTTTTCCAACAAGGATAATAGAGATTTATTACACCTTATTTTAAGATAAAAGTTACGTTTTTGTTTTTTTTTATCTAATCATTGCAAAATGTTCATTGTGGTGAAATAAAGGTCATTGTTGTCAAAAATGAATACAATGACTTTACTGTTTGCCACTGAGCTCTTTGGCACATCGACGTCTGGCTGCTGTTTCTGAGTGTTACAAAGCAATTCGCTCAATATGTTCAGTGATACAAACATGTTGCAAAGTTCTGCTGCGACAGATGGTGGTAGCTCTCCCACAGCAGCAGGAGCTTCTACTATCAGAGTATTTGGAGTATTCCTGCACAGGGTCTGTGATTGGCAACCAGACATCCTGAGCCTCTCTCCGACAACCAAAAAGCTCTGCGTTGTGCATTGAATCTAAATTAAATCAGCCTTGATATGCTGTGAGGTCATTTCCTATTCCATCTCAGTGTCTCTCTCTCTCTGACACACAGCACTCTGGGAAGACAAATGAAAGTGTAATAAGTGGCAGTGAGTGTCTTGTGAGTGGGCGGGACACGGCCGGCTGGAGGTAACAGACACCTGGGAGACGGACGGAGAGAAGGCCAGATAGAAGGAATAAAGGCAAAGACAGAGAACTAGAAAGAAAATAAGGAAAGATAGATATAAAACAAGACCGAAAGAAAAAAGGGAAATTATGTAAATTAATGTAAAGACATACTGAGATGGAGGAAGAGCAGAGGAGAAAGGGGGAAGTTAAAGAGTGAGAAATCATTACTAATTCTGATCGGAAATCTTTTGATTGATCCTCCTGCTGTGGCTGCATAGGGGAGAGCTGACAGATAAAAGGCTATGGCTGTGGAGGGTTTGTCCTTCACTGCATGCTTCATCAGCAGGAAATGTGTTTTCTTTTCCCCAGCCGAGCTACAGGCGTGTTGGCTGGCCTCAGAGCGATCTGCACCAAAGGCCTCTAAATCGTATCCGCTTGACTGGAGGCTCACAGCTCAAACCAAAGACACAAAAAAGAGAGAAATCTGTCATGTAGACCTGAATAAGATGAACGAAGAATTAATTATTTGAGACATTTGTACAATTTGTAACTATTGGCAGGAGGACTGTGGGCTTCTAAAAGCCTGTACACTGCATTTTCCTCTGTAAGCCAGAGGGTTGATTACTTAATGGCACAAAACAAAAGGACGGCAGTATTCTTGCAAACAAGTGGAGCTTCAGTTTCTGGTTCATTTCAGTTTCAGTTACTGGTGGAGAAATGACTTCCTTAACATGTTCGGAGATAGGGAACACAAAGTAACAGGGATTACGGGAGATGTGATTTTAATTTTGAGGAACACCAATAATATTACTGCTGGCATGAGATGTGCTTCTCTGCTTATGCTAATTATTATGGCACATGTGCATTGTCACCCTCTGCAGTGACACGTGAAAATTTAACAAATGTTAAAACATATGCTTGTTCACTTCTTTTTTAAAGTGCTCATATTATGCTCATTTTCAGGTTCATGATTGTATTTATTTAGAAGTTGTACCAGAATAGGTTTATGCGGTTTAATTTTCAAAAAACACCATATATTTGTTGTTCTGCACATTGCTGCAGCTCCTCTTTTCACCCTGTGTGTTGAGCTCTCTGTTTTAGCTACAGAGTGAGACCTCTCACTGCTGTTCCATCTTTGTTGGGAGTCACACATGTGCAGTAGCTAGGTAAGGACTACTAGCCAGTCAGAAGCAGAGTATGAGGGCGTGCCCTGACAGTACCTAGGTAAGGACTACTAGCCAGTGAGAAGCAGAGTATGAGGACGTGCCCTGACAGTAGCTAGGTAAGGACTACTAGCCAGTCAGAAGCGGAGTATGAGGGCGTGTCCTGACAGTACCTAGGTAAGGACTACTAGCCAGTCAGAAGCAGAGTATGAGGGCGTGCCCTGACAGTAGCTAGGTAAGGACTACTAGCCAGTCAGAAGCAGAGTATGAGGGCGTGCCACGCTAGCAGCTAGGTGAGCATTATAACGTGTGTTCCAAAGTGACCACGTGTGTCTCTGAAGTAAAGGCTGGACTACAATAGAGCTGTTTGGAGCAGTTTGTGAACAGTGTTTTCTGTTGGAGATGGTAAGTCCCTTTGGGGTGGACTTTGGGCTTTTTCACTTTGTAAACACTATAACATGCCCAAAAAAGATATATGCCACAATAAAGGAAAAGGAAAAAGCCCAAAAGCATAATATGAGCACTTTAAGTCTAGTGCAGCAGACTGTGTGGAAGCCTTATTTAGCTCTATCACAGCAGGTCACACCTACAAGCCATTTAGAGTCTCGATTTCACCTCACTTCTTACATGGAATCCAGAGCACCTGGAGGAAATGTACACAGACCTGAGGAGCAGGAGCTCTTTACGGTGAGGCAACAGTACAAACAAATCGTATTTGAATCTGGCAAGAGTTGAAAAGGGTTAGGGTTTTTGCTGTAGATTTTGCGTTAACCAAAGCAATGAGACTGAAAATCAAAAAAGCAAGACCACACAAAATAAATAAACAAGTCGTAAACATTCAACAATGTCGGGCTGTTCTATTGAACCATTCATACATATAGCTACGAAAACTAATGCACTGTAATTGGTATGTATTCCACGTATTTGATACTGTATGCACCACATTACCTGCCGTTGTATAAGATCACGAAGATACGCGTAGGTAGGAGGTCGGGGGTGCATGGGTGATTTCTAAAACACAGGGCTTTCAACAAAGTTAGTGTACTGGAAGAAGTTAAGGGGAAAACACCCAGGAAACAGGTGTTCATGTCCCGAGAGTACTACTTAAGGGAAACATTGTTTTAACCAATATCTTTTTTCTAATCTTTACTAGTTAGTTTTGGAGCCTAAACTTAACCATCGTCAACAATTGTTGGCTAAACTCAACTGCAACGGCCCCTGAAAGGACCGGCACCTGATGTTGCCCTATACCAGGCTCACGGTAACATTTTCTCGGCTAAATTCAACTGTTATGTAACCGATCGTTACGTGAGGGGTCAGCGATCGCCGTAATTCCGTATATCATACAAACTGTTTTGCATATATTTTCGTACGATATCATACAAACCCATTCGTTAGAATGCGTTGACAATGTACTGTACACTAGATCGGTGGTTCACAACGTGCGGGTCGAGACCCTGAAGGATCATAGGATCTGCAGCACATTTTTTCTGCTTCTTAGTTTTAAAATAATGGACAGTTTGTCCAAAAAGGGCAGTGGTGGCCTAAAGGTTAGAGAAGCAAGCTTGTGACAGGGAGGTCGCTGGTTCAATCCCCAGACCGACAGGATAAAATCTGGGTGGGGAAAGTGAAAGAGCAGCGCTTGTCCCTCCCTCATCACCACCACTGAGGTGCCCTTGAGCAAGGCCCTTAACCCCAACTGCTCCAGTGGAGCTGCTCAGTGGCAGCAGATCAGACTGTGGTTGTGCTGGGCAGCGTCCAGGTATGAATGTGGAACTGTGTGAATGTGATCAGAGCATTCCTGCAAAAATAGAGGCTTCATCTCAGTGAACCTTCCCTGAATAAATAAAGGTAAAAAAAAAATATAAAAAGTTGGAAACCACTGATGTAGATGACATAAAATCAGCATTAACTAAAATAACTTGTCAGCCTTAACGTGACAATGATGTATTTATATGTACAAACTCTTACATATATTACCTTTAAATGCACTTCATACTGGTTTGCCTGTATTACGGAGTATATACAGATTTTCTGCATGGTTTCTTGCTTTTACTGTGTTAAAATCCGACACATTCTCCATCAAATTGTTTTTACTTTAGATCAGGCACGCCTCGAGGGTGAAAATGTGTGTGAAAAATGTTGTTACTGGCAATTTATCACAGGAAAATGGAGTATTGATTTTAAGCCTCAGTCATGTTCAAAAAAGCAGCTGTGACTCAGCTCAGTTCAGGTAGAGACAGAAAATGTTGGGTGCATACAGTATATTGAGATTTAAGTTCAAAGAAGAAGGGCAGAGAGTGGAGAGATAGAGAAAGGTGATAAGAAGTCCAGTGAGGTGAGAGGAAGAGGAAAGCAAAATGTTCCTCTTCCTCTGTGGAAACTGAGGAGGAGATTGACAGAAGATGAGGGAGAAATGGAACTCTTGCGATGAGGAGGCAGAGGGAAGAAAAGACTATTTGGAGAGAGGCAGAATTTGGTGAGATGTCAAAGTGGTTTACAATCGGAAAAGCTCTAAGACAGACGAAAAAGGATTTAAAGAAACTGCAGAGTGACAGGGTTTAGAAATGCAGGAATGTGCAGTGAATGAAGGAGGAACAGGTGTTGGCCAGAGGAGATGATGAAATTGTGGTGAAAAAAGATTCAGCGGGACAATGAGGAAGAGGAGGAGAGAGGAGCAATGTTCAGTGTGTGTGTGTGTGTGTGTGTGTGTGTGTGTGTGTGTGTGTGTGTGTGTGTGTGTGCGCGCGTGACTAATCAATCATCAATCAATCTCTAAAGCTGTATTTGCACCTCATTGTCATCCCCATTAGCACTGAGACACCAGGAGCTGAGAGAGAGAAAGTGAGAGAGAGAGAGAGAGAGAGAGAGAGAGAGAGAGAAGTAGAGAGAGAGAGGGAGAGAAGTAGAGAGAGGGAGGGAGGGAGGGAGGGAGGGAGAGAGACCACAGATATCAGGAACAACAGGGAATAAAATTTTTCATCATTAATGAGAGCAGTGAAGCACTGCCTTGTCAATGCCTTATGTGTGTGTGTGTGTGTGTGTGTGTGTGTGTGTGCGTGAGTGTGTGTGTGTGTGTGTGTGTGTTCTTGTTTAACTATATTTGTGGGGTCCAAAAACCGTGAGTCCAGTATACTTGTGGGGTCCCGACAGCTTTGTGGGGCCAAAATGCTGGACCCCACAAGTTTAAAGGGCTGTTTGAGGGTTAAGACTTGGTTTTAGGATTAGGGTTAGAATTAGGTTATGGTTAGGGTGAGGGTAAGGGTTAAGGTTAGGCATTTAGTTGTGATGGTTAAGGTTAGGGTAAGGGGCTAGGGAATGCATTATGCCAATGACGGGTCCCCACAAAGATAGTGAGACGCACTGTGTGTGTGTGTGTGTGTGTGTGTGTGTGTGTGTGTGTGTGTGTGTGTGCGTGCGTGTGTGTGTGTGTCTGTGTGTGTGCGTGTGTGTCTGTGTCTGTGTGCGTGTGTGCGTGTATGTGTGTGTGTGTGTGTGTGTGTGTGTGTGTGTGTGTGTGTGTGTGTGCGTGAGTGCGTGTGTGTGAATTCATATTGTCACATGAATTTGTGCAGCTTGTCTGCTGCACAACAGCTGGCTAAAAATGGAAATTGGAAAAAAACATAGAATAACAAACAGAGAGATGAAAATCAGAGCCAAAAGAGGAGAGATGCTGGCTGGTGGCAGGAGGGAGGCTACCTGAAATAAACTTCGGGACTCTATAAGGCACTATTCAGATGTTCACTGTCAGCTTCTGCCGCCAGGCCCTGGGTTAATCAAGAATTTCTTCTACAGTAAGATCCATCTTCTTCCGCTTATCCGGTAACGGGTCGCGGGGGCAGCAGCAGCTCCAGCAGGGGACCCCAAACTTCCCTTTCCCGAGCCACATTAACCAGCTCTGACTGGGGGATCCCGAGGCGTTCCCAGGCCAGGTTGGAGATATAATCCCTCCACCTAGTCCTGGGTCTTCCCCGAGGCCTCCTCCCAGCTGGACGTGCCTGGAACACCTCCCTAGGGAGGCGCCCAGGGGGCATCCTTACCAGATGCCCGAACCACCTCAACTGGCTCCTTTCAACGCGAAGGAGCAGCGGCTCTACTCCGAGCTCCTCACGGATGACTGAGCTTCTCACCCTATCTCTAAGGGAGACGCCAGCCACCCTCCTGAGGAAACCCATTTCGGCCGCTTGTACCCTGGATCTCGTTCTTTCGGTCATGACCCAGCCTTCATGACCATAGGTGAGGGTAGGAACGAAAACTGACCGGTAGATTGAGAGCTTTGCCTTCTGGCTCACCTCTCTTTTCGTCACAACGGTGCGATAGATTGAGTGTAATACCGCACCCGCTGCGCCGATTCTCCGACCAATCTCCCGCTCCATTGTCCCCTCACTCGCGAACAAGACCCCAAGGTACTTGAACTCCTTCACTTGGGGTAAAGACTCATTCCCTACCTGGAGAAGGCACTCCATCGGTTTCCTGCTGAGAACCATGGTCTCAGATTTAGAGGTGCTGATCCTCTACAGTAAGATGAAGGATGTAAAACAAAAAGAAGATGTTATCAGCAAAGAAACTGCAGCAGAATTAATACCGCTCCTCTGGCTCAGCACCTACAGGAAAGATTTGACATAGTGATAGGTTTGTGCAATGAAGGCCAGACAAGGACTGGTCACAAAAAAATGCAGCCAATGAAAGCACAAGCAGTCCCCACAGCGTTACTTGAGCTTTGGACTCCATCCGTGTCATATTCCTTTAGCCAGTTTGAGACAACAGGACTCAGAGGACTTGTAACTTTATGAGTTATATGAGTCTTGCTTCAGGCTTTCTTTTTGCTGCTAAGAGGTGATGTAGTTCTGTTGGCCTCATTGGCTCACGAGGGGTTTTCTGCTAAATGTGAAGCAGTTGAGAGTCAGTTGGCAGCCAAGCTGCTCTGCTGGAAAACCACAACTCCAAGTTGAGGAGTAGATGCCCTAAGTGAGGGAGTATTTTGCTCTGCCCTCTGCCTGTATGTCTCTTTTCTATTTTTCTGTGTGGGACATTAATGGGCGTCAGCAAAGAGCCTTTGGCCCCACACGGGTGTGTAACCCCCAGCAAATAACATCCTGTGTAGGTTGTGCGGCTCATGCCTGCGCACAAGTTTAATCGACACACACAGAAAGAGACAGGATGTAACTATGCATTTGCACAAAATCAGACAATGTGGTACCTGCCCGCGGAGGTATGTGTGTTTATTTGTGTTTTAGAATGTAACATCTGTGAAACATTCAGAAATTAATGTTTATTCCTCTAATTCGCAGCTTTCTACTGCACTCCCTCGCTTCATTCACGCTCTAGCTCGCTCAATCTAGCTCTCTCTCTCTCTCTCTGGGGCTGAGCTGCTGTGTTAACAAACAGTAAGCAATACTTAATACATTCCATAAGCAACTTTTGGGCACTTTGATCAAAACTGATAACAGTGGCTGGTGTAGTAAGTCAGGGGACAAGAAGATATGGCCATAATCCATCCTGTGTTCAAGTATGAATATGTTTACTTTTAAAGTTTGGTAGAAACACAGAAACGGGCCTCACACACATCTTAGCCTGATTCCCAGAGAGCGATAGAGTGAACTAGATTTAGGTGAGCATCTTTGTTATGGCGCCATCAATATCTTTACATAACACAAACTTGACAGCTTGAGCGAGAGATATATGACTCTTGGAAACATACAGACAGTCAGAGTTGGGATGGCACTACATGACACGTGTGGTTAAATTCAAAAATCGTTGATTATGCGGCACGTTTTCTTAAAAAATGCGATGGAATATGCGGGATATTTATGCAATTTTATGCGATGAAATTGCGGGAACTTGCAAAAAAACTTGCAAAGACTGCGGTTTCATCGTGGCTTCATCGCGGGGTTTGCAGCTTTTCGATGACGTTCACGTCGCGTAATTACGTCACTTCATAATGTTCCCATGGCAACAGGGGAAAATGGCTGCTCTTGTGTGAAGTAAACGCAACATTTTTCTACTTTCTGCTAAGATATATCTGACCTTTTTGCAACGAAAATGCGGGGATTATGAAATCATGCAAGCCCTGCATATTTTGCACGGAAATCGGCAATTTACGCTGCGAAAGTGCGGAGTATTTTAAAAAATGCGGACCCCCGCATAAATATGTGGACTTTCGCTGATTATGCATTGAATTATGCGATCGCATAATCATGTTTTTCTGGAGGGACTGTAAATTGCATTGCTAATAGGGATGCACCGAATCCAGATTTTTGGGGTTCTGCCGAATACCGAATCCACTGGTTTAGATTCTGCTGAATCCGAAACCGAATCCTACTCCCATCCTCAGTCCATTAACACAGTAAAGACATTAATGAAGTAAACAACGTCCACAGCAGTGTATTTTTCTTTGTACTGTTTGTTCGGTGTAGGGCTAGCAAAGCCGGTAATGGTCGTCTGGTTAACACAAGTTTTTAGCTGTGACTGTCCTTCCTTTGCCGTACCTGAAGTTGCTGCATCGTGGCTGCTGTCTGTAGATTCCTTCATGCACAACTCGTATTCTTTCGGATGTTTCATACCAAATGTCTTAACAGCGGTGATGTTGTGTATTGTTTAGGGTCCTCGCCACCACGAGACAAATCAGCATTGCAAATCGAACAAGAAGCTGGACTTGAATGCCCTTCTTTTGATTGAAAGTACTGCCAAACTACACTTTTTCTGCTCACGAGTTCCATTTTCACTTTCTCACAGCCTACTGCATTGAATGGTTCACCTACGTAAACACCTTCCCGTAGTCAACGGCGGCGTCATTACGTCGAACCAGCGTAGCGCGCGTAGTGCAAGCGTAGGGTTCGGTTCGGTGGAAAAAAATTGTAAGGTTTGGCATAAACCGAACCCTGTCAAAAAGCCCAATATTCGGCCGAATCCAAAGCCGAATCCTGGATTCGGTGAGTCCCTGATAGCTAATCCTAATTCTCCTCGATCGAGATTTCATTAAATGCTTCTGTCATCAGAGTCTCCTGAACCTTTTTCACCTATCCAGAGTCGAGAGCTGCTCCTGAGGTTTTTTCCATCTAATCGGAGGAAGTCGATGTCAAACTGTTGACAAATATCCAATAACGTGCGTTGGAGCATTTAACAGTTTGTGTTGCTACATTTGCTGCAGTCTGTGACGATGACTTTGTTAATAGCTGAAAAATGGAAATGTTTTCAAATCAGTCCTGACATTTCCATTGACTCAACTTTTTTTTTTTTTACCAAGCACAAGGACGAGGACAGGTTGCATTTTGAACAGCTCCGGCTTCATAATGAGCTGCTGTTCTTTGATGACCAAATTCTCCACCTCTGTCAATGTGACCGAGCTTTCAAGTTCCAATTAGCATGTCATTAACCACAATCAGAGAGATTTAATTACACACACACACACACACACACACACACACACATTAATCTTCTTATACAGTTTCTGTCACCTGAAGCACAAATGAGTGAGTTCAGTGGAGTGCAGGATAACCTTTCGATCGTGTAGTTCAGCAACCTGAATCTGCTCCAGTGAGTTCACCATGTGCATATCTCCTGCGATATTCTCTGCACTTATCTGACTCGGTTTCACATGGTCTCTGATGGGTCAAGAGTGTGTGTGTATGTGCGTGTGCGTGTGTGTGTGTGTGTGTGTGTTGAATCACTGTGATGTCAATCTCATCAATTGCTCCTGAAGGTACTATTTCTACTTCAAGACGTGGCTACTCCCTATTAGTTTTAAGTCTTAAATATGATTGAATTTGCCTGCTAGACACTTTAATGGCCTCAAAGTTTAGTTACATAATCACACTGCTGGATTAATTAAGCGAAGCTCCTGAATGACAGATGAAAGTATATCCTGCCTCTGGCTCCAACCATCTGTGCTGAGATCCCGTGGAGTTTACATCACTTCTGTCTGTACAGTGATGTGAGGCAGAGCTCTGCATCATTCAAACTCCAGTGTTTATAATATAGATGTAGATATTGGTATCAGGACAGAACCAAGTGGAAACCGGAAATGTAATGGTGGGACGCCTGACCTTTTTGTTGGATCATCTGCAGGTGTCAAAAATGTTTTTTAACCAGAGGTTTATAATATTAAAAAAAATAAAATTACACCGTCCTTCCATGGTGTTCAATTTGAAGTGGAAATATAGCAGGGAATGTCAGACAAAATTTCATTTTTGCTCTCATTTGGGGAGAAGGGGTTCCATTTCTATGCATTACATATCACACCGCAGTCACGTAGCCGGTTAATTTTGTCATAAACAACTGAGTTTCTTGCTGTTTCATGAATTTGTCTGATGATTTTGCCGTCAGCTATTACCGACAGAAGTTCCGGAATATCGCCATCTCTTCAGTTCGACATTTTCAGTGGCGTCGTCATGTATATGACCCTTCTTCTTCACACTCTGTTTGTTTTCTTTAAGTTTTGAGCCATGATAGAAATGCCATCAACACACCCACTCGCTCGTGGATTCTCCGGAACAATGACCTGCTCTATTCACACATGAGCTCAATCAGACATTACACAGACTTTGTACCAGATACCTGGCAGGGTAAAGACCATTTAATGTCCGGTGCAACTGACTGGAACATTTGCGTTCTCACATACAGCTCCTCCGCATAATGTCTGGATAATTTCAGGGTTGCAGTGCATGTATGAAATGGATTTAAGACTACACACACTGGCATCATCAGGATCAACCCGTCGTATTGTAGAGCAGCAATTTGATCACATTCGCTCGTTGGATTGGCACATCTGGGCTACCATACTTTGAATACTTCTTCTGTCTATACAACCTTTTTTTGTATTCTTGTGTTACTTGTTTAATTTTGTCGATGTTGTATTGAAGCTCATACTGGTCTGCCTCTGTGTTCTCCAAATTAGCAATTATATGTGCTGCTTCAGTCAGCATGTTTTTTTGTTTTTTATGATTTCCATCTTATCCGCCCGGCTCTGTGGCCTTGTGGACAAAAGATACAGTGAGGGAAAAATGACAGTTATTGATTTTACTGGATGAATTATAGATTTGATCTATAATGAATTATAGATCCCAGCATGCTAATGTACTGAGGAAATACTGTGTGTGTGTGTGTGTTTCTGTTCTGAAATCCTTGGCAGATTGATGCCTGTGTGTGACCTGCAGGCCACTTCCTTGTTGTTAGTCATGGGCTGAAAGGAGCACTCAGTCTGTCACCCTGACAGACACACACACACACACACACACACACACACACACACACACACACACACACACACACACACACACACACACACACACACACACACACACACACACACACACACACACACACACACACACACACACACACACACACACACACTAACCTATACATTTAAATGCTCCAGCTCATCTATAATTCATATCACTATCACATTATCCACACAGTCCATATCAAGCCCCCTAGCCTCCTAAATCCCGGGGCTCTGACTCTGCTCACATCCATCTGATGAGTAGTTTGTATTATCAAGAAATCTATACGTGTGCTTTTGTGAAAATCAACGTCAGTGTTCCCTGTCTGTTCCGTGGATGTATTATAAGAGCTGTGTTCTGCCGAGGCTGGTCTTACAGGGTGTGTCTGGGGAGTGATACAGTGTGTGAGGTTCCCTTACCTGCTGCTGCTGCTCTCACTGCTGCCTCAGAGCCAGAGCACCATCTGCTGGTTGCAGATACATCACCTCACGTCACCCCTCCGTTGGAGCAGTGAACAGTGGAGAGGCCTGGGTGTGGTCAGCTGATGATGGATTTGAATTTAGAGTGAATAGGAAAGCTCTTTAGCGGGTCGTCTCCAGAGCACAGATCATTCAACGGCTCCGAGCTCTGGAGGACATGTACAGCACACTCTACCTCAGAAAAGCCTCTCAGATCTGTAAGAACTCCACAGAGCCATGCTACCGTCAGTTTGAACTCCAAACATCTGGCAGATGTTACAAGGCATTCTACACCTGCACCTCCAGACTGAACAAAAAGCATTTTCCCTAGAGCTATAACTGCACGGAATCAGCCCCCTATAATTTGTCTCTGCCCCATAATTGCTGATTTTATGATGCTGATTATAAAAAAATATATGAAATAACTGATTTTCTTTATTTTATTTGTAAGGACACAAGCACATTAATCAACATTTCTGTAAATGTGCCAGTGTTAGCCAGTTGGCGTGACAGCTGCTGAAACTAAAAAGTAACCTCAGTGTACACGGTTTAGCTTCAGTGTACCTCGACTAATACACTCATCCACAGACCTAATTTACAGTGGGTATGGGGGGGGGGTTACAACCCCACCAATAACCAAAACTCACCAGTGCAACTCCCCCAGAAAATCTATTATAATTTCCTTTACATAAATAAAGACATTTGCACCATAAATTAATGCAGAAATATTCACCAGAATGCAGAAACTGAAGTGTTTGAAGATCAAAATGTCAATTTTGAACCCAAAGTTACATCCATACTGTGTGTTTACATATCTGAGCTATTTGCACTATTTTAAAGCTATAGTTGTTAGCTTCTGCCGCCCCCATGAGGAATTCTAAGTAATGACAACAAAACTGTTGGTGCATCCACATGATACAAGAATTCTGTGATCGCGCACCCCCCACCCCTCCTCCACACAGTTGTTAGTAGCCAAGGAGGATACGGAGGATTAAAAAAACATGATGAACTCTTCAGAAGAGGTCATTATCTTCACTCGAGTTTCTGCATGCGAAAGTCGCCAGACACCACAATCTTCTGAACATAGCCATACTGAGACATACAGAGAGAGTTGTGTGGAGCTGATAGTCTTAACTAGCTTTGTAGCAACTCATTTGGCAATGGCTTGAATGTAACGGACGTTCATTAATATCAAAATGTTTAGCACTAAAGCTGTTTACTGTTTTAAATGTTACAGCCTTATTGCCACTTTATTGCTATTTTTAATAGTTTTTAACTTATTTATTATCACAGCATCGTTACAGAAGTTGCAAACGCAGACGTATTGTATGCTACTTGTACAATACCATTAAAGATATTCTATTCTGATAGTTTGTCAGTCCCTGTGGATTTTTGGTTCCCAGCCTGGGGGTCAGGACAACTCCAAAGAGTCACAAGACAAAACTCAGAACAAGAAGGAAGGATAAACATATTTCTGCTGCACAAAAAATGATATTATTCTTTCTGACTGTCATACAATCTTTGCTTTTTTGTGAAATACTGGAAAGTTTCACCTCTTCAGTCCACATTATATTCAAATATCACCGTAAATAATAGTAACATATAAACAGAAAATATTTAGGTGAATCATAGGTAAAAATAAATAAATAAAAAATATAAATTCTTGAAAAAGGAATCAATAAAAACAAAAAACAGTACATAGGGTGCCTGGGTAGCTTACCTGAGGCCTGTACTACGAAGCAAGATTTGGCGTTACCAAGGTAACTTCAGGTTCAACCCTGGGTTTTGTGTATCACGAAGGTGGATCATTTGTTACCGGGTTCAATCGCCATGGTAACTTATGCTGAACACCTAGCCTGCTCAGGAGCAGGTTATGTTGGAGATTAGAGATCAACCGGTGTAAAAGCACCGCCTACTGACCAATCAATACTTGGTTGATAACAGCGTCACCGTTCTTAGAAGATCAGCTGGAGCTCGGTGGGCAGAGAGAAAGAGAGAGAGAGAGAGAGAGAGAGAGAGAGAGAGAGAGAGAGAGGGAGAGCGAGGGAGAGAGGGAGGGAGAGAGAGAGAGAGAGGAGAGAGAGAGAGAGAGAGAGAGGGAGGGAGAGAGAGGAGAGAGAGAGGGAGGGAGAGAGAGAGGGAGAGAGAGAGGGAGAGAGAGAGGGAGAGCGAGAGGGAGGGAGAGAGAGAGGGAGAGAGAGAGGGAGAGCGAGAGGGAGGGAGAGAGAGAGGGAGAGCGAGGGAGAGAGGGAGGGAGAGAGAGAGAGAGAGAGAGAGAGAGAGAGAGAGAGAGAGGGAGAGAGAGAGGGAGAGAGAGAGAGAGAGAGAGAGAGAGAGAGAGAGAGAGAGAGAGAGAGGGAGAGAGAGAGGGAGAGCGAGAGGGAGGGAGAGAGAGAGGGAGAGAGAGAGAGAGAGAGAGAGAGAGAGAGGTGTGCTCATAAAAGTTAAAACATTTAGAGACCGACAACCCTGTTAACATTCCCTGATGGGTATCTTTATGAAAGATTTTCAGCGGAGGGAACTACGTATAGGCTATTTGTTGGCTTCTTGAGCCGTATGTTGCCAATGCGCACATCGGTTTAAATTATGTTTTTTTTTTTTTTTTTTTTCTCTCACGATCGCGTACCACTGCTGGGGTTGCAACTGAAATAAAAGGCTAAAGCAACGACAGTTTATGGAAAGCACAAGTGTAATTATATATGGTCAGATCTTGTGCCTGACTGATGGGGAAGTGACCACTTTAGTCTAATGTATTGTAGTGGGTGTACTGTACTGTATATTGGCCAGAATCTGCCTTTGGGGGAGGAGGGGGGCATATCATAGTGGGGGGTCTGGGTGCCATCCCCCAGGGAAGTTTTACGCATCAACGACTTCATTTCCTGCATTCCGATACTTTTATGCACCAATTTATGGTGAAATACCTCCATTGAGCCTATGTGAAGAAAAAAGCACAGATGACAATTCAAAATATATCAAACATATAATGGAAAGTATGTTGTTACGTGTCATTGGGCATTTTTAAGTGGGTATATGGAAATCTTGGAGCTTACTATCACGTAGACTACACCACTGGTTGTTGATAGGCTAAGCGTTGTGATTTACGCATAACAGCGTCGGCTTTTTTTGCCAGCTTTCCTTCCTGCGTTATGCCTGTAAAACCGTGTCTGTGTTCTTCATATTTATGTAGAATTATAGTTTGCTCTTCTTGTTTAAAATATGCAGCTCTGGTAGATGTTTGTGATTGGTCATGCTGCGCAAACACCGCCTCTTTTATGTGAACGCGCGCGCTTCTGGATCGGGAAACCCTGGGTTGATTGAACTAGTTGTTAACCAGCGTCGTGATACAGGTTATGCGGGACAGTTATGCGCGAAGCCAGGTAACTGAAAGAAATCCAGGACATGGTGATCTTGATTTGTAGAAAAGGCCCCAAAGTTATGTTAGTGTTGCAATTATTTAGTACAGTTGACCATATTGTTTATGCTTCACCTTTACTCTCGTTTATTCAGTGCTTATAACAGGGTAGCCAAAGTGCATGCTGGTTGGTATATTATAGCTGACGTCACACGGTTAATTAGCAGTAACATAGTCGGTCAGTTGGAGTGTAGTTGTGAGCAGCATTTTCTTCAGAGTGCGTAAATGAGAAGAGTAAGTATATCTGCTGCACCACTCGTAATATTGTATTTCTTTGTTAGACCAGCTTTCATTTCTGCTATTTAATGTGGACGAGAGTTAAGAGTTTAAGGGGTCGCCACGCTACGCAACCACTGTGCTAATTATAGCCACGTTCATTCAAGCTAGTTTGTCGCCTTCGGCTCACCCGACTCAGTACGTCGGGTCGGGTCGGGTCAGAATATGTAACATTGTGTTTAAACATGTTGATACGTTTTATATTTGTTGTTGAAATTGTTCAGTACTTTGTGGTTGAGTAAAATAAGTAATTAGTGGTGTTGAATAGTGTTATCTGTGCCGCTATTGAGGCTTCTCTATCGAGACTTTGCTAGCTTGAACGGAATATAACATCCGGTCTGGGATTTTCACAATAAAGGCATCAAGCCGTCTACTTAGTTGGAGGCTTTAAAGCGTATCATAGATAACAGGAAGTGCTGTCTACGTTAGCAGTAACTTAACGGATGGTGGAAAATCTATGAGAATCCCATATAATAAGTGTTTGAATCCCTCTTCTCTGCTTATATTCTTGGAGTTTAAGAGGTATATAGCCATATGCTGATTATTGTTTATTTATGTTTGGTAATGTATATTAGTGCTTAAAGAGGAATGAGTATATACGTATGTTTCTTTATTCATTTGTATTTGTTTCTCTGTTTATAGAAACCACACTCACACTCAAACGTACAAAAGGAACAAGGAAGAAATAAACAGAAAAGGAACATCTCTCAGCTCTTCATTTATTTACTCACGGGATATTTGGCCTTAAGTGGTGTTCTGGCCGACACACCTGCGTGAACTTAGTGATAACCCTACAACTAGCACCAAGACTGAGTATCTACCCATTATCTACATTACATGATTCGTAGTACAGGCCTCTGGTAGAGCAGGTGCCCAAATATAAAGGCTTACTTCTCGATGCAGTGGCCGCAGGTTTGACTCCGCCCTGCAGCCCTTTGCTGCATCTCGTTCCCCCTCTCTCCCCCGTTTCATGTCTTCAGCTGTCCTATATAAATAAAGGCCTAAAAAATGCCCCCAAAAAACACCCCCCACCCCCTTATAGGTATGAGGTTTGTTTAATTCTATAATTTTGTTTTTTTTGGTAGCTTTTTCTCGACGCCTGATCCCGTTGACCTCTGCAGGCTGGCCTTCAGGGACACATAAGCAGATGGTCATCACGGGGACAAAACAGACATCTTCTGTCCTCGGGATTTCATTACAGCTTTGTGACAGGAGGCCGTGCTGTTAGAGACACAATCCCCTGCAGCCTGTTTGGTTTTGTCATGTCGGCCCTTCAGGGTCAGTCTGGACACCACAGAGGAAGCACATCAGAGACACGGCTGGTTTCTGCTGTCTTGTTAATGCACCCTGGGAAATACTTGGCTGTTAATAGGACCTGTTGTTTCCCGTCTATCTGCTGATTTGTTTATTGTGCGACGGCGATGAGGGCAGCAGTTGCTGTGGCAACCAGCGGCATTCCCGTGAGACAAAATAACGACTTCATACGCATCCACTGATGATTACTGGCAAACAATGTTCACAGCGTCACTACTGCAATCCATTTATTGAAAGAACATTTACAAACATCAAAAGCTGGAAATGACTTCTATCAAAGCTGGGTTTCAATCAATCAATCAGAAAACAATGTAGTGTCTGAGAAAACGCTGCAGACTGATATGTTGTATAAAGGTTGTATAAAGAATTATGAATTTACCATTGATCAAAATGTGTATCAAAATATGTTACATCAATATATTGGCAATATGTATACAAAATAAGCAAAGTATGTACAAAGCAGAGAGGGATGAAGAGAAAGAAGCAAGGATTAAGGGAAGGAGGTGAGGATGTTTGGGAAGGAAAAGTCACCAAGAGTGAGGCCCAATCCCAATCTTCACCCTAAATTCCTTATTTTGAAGTTGACAGTCGACTTGGAGTGACTATAAGGGTTATATCATAGATACAGTATGGTGACACTAATACAGCCAGAGGAAGCTGAAGTCCTGAAATTTACATGAAAGGATTTCATGGATGAATAAATAGAACCTGGAAAGGTGACAGTGAAGCGGTAGGAGAGGAGTGGGCCTTTGGCAGCGGGTGATTTGTCTGGTTGCTCTCTGTGGCAAAGAAAGAGAGAGAGAAAGAGAGAGAGAGAGGAAAAATTAATAAGAAAATAATTACATTAAAAACCAACCAGAGGGAAACTTAAGCCAAACTCCAGTACCGTTTTTACTGGAGCTCAGCAGATCCGCCACTGGACCTCGCTGCTATCTCTGCCACACACGTGCGAGTTTAACGCCACACCTCCCCCTCCCCCTCCCCCTCTACTTCGCCTATTGTATGAATCACTGATTATCAGCTGCTCCTCACCCCTCTGGTCCTTCTTATCTGTCTCCCCCTCTTCCTTTCTATCTGCTGCCCTCAAATCCCTGCTCGCCTGGATAACTCTACCTCTGCTCTTCACCTTTACTGGATGACTGTGATGTGGAAAATGATGAAAAAAAAAACCCAACAATATTTCTATTTTGATTACCATGTCGCCGAAGTTTGGGAAAATGAAATATGAATGTTTCAGTTTGTTAAAGAGTCCTTTATTACATTTAAATCCAAAAGATTAAACATATGTTTTGTCCTGTATTAGTTACCAATATGTAAAACATAACACTGCCATCTTTTCTTCATGTCTCCACTATACAACACAGCACACTGTATAATAAAGTCTACACTACCATTCAAAAAAAATTATTTAGCTGTTCTATTGATGTTTTTCTTCTTTCCTTCAATAATAACTCATCTAACAGAGATAGAAACTGTCTAATTCAGACACCAAATGTTTTATTCACATGTGAAATAGCTCCAATTTACGGTTGCTGACTGGGGCAAACGCACTGCAACTTAATGAAACACACGCATAGACAAAACACAAGCAAATTATGAATACATCTTCATAAATTTGACAACACATGCGCAGCATTTAGCAAACGCGCTGCAAATACAGAAACAATGCAAAAAGAAAAGCACACAATCCCCAAAAACAAATGCAACAAAAGAAACGCTGCATCCAGATTACACAACGGAAGTTATCCAGGCCTCTAGGGGGAGCGCTAAGTGGAACAGCTTGATTTTCGACCCCACGGGGGAGAGAGAGCGCTCTGCCTTTTTATTACCACGAGTTTACAGAGACGTCTCTGCTGATTGGGTATCACCTGTGACCTGAGCCAGTAAACTAGAGACACACCCACCAAACGAGAGAAAACATATCTCAAACATAGACTTAATATTTACAGTCTATGATCTCAAAGCAGTTGCACACCGTTTCACAACGGTGCACACCGTTCTGAGGTTGAACGTGCGCCGGCTCTCTCTCTCAGTGGCGTCACTCCCCCTAGAGGCCTGGAGAACTGCCGTTGTGTAATCTGGATGCAGCGGGGGGGTTTTTTTTGTTGCATTTGTTTTTTTCCTTTTGCAACGTTTCTATATTTGCAGCACGTTTGTGTATTTGGTTGTGTTGTGTGTACTTGCAGCACGTTTGCTAAATGATGTGTCTGTGTTGTCAAATTTATAAAGATGTTTTCTTAATATGTTTGGGTTTTGTCTATTTGCGTGTGTTTCATTAAGTTGCAAAGTGGTTGCCCCTGTCGGCCACCGTACCAATTGGCCACAAAATAAGAATTAAATGATTCATACTTTTATTTAGTTGATGTCCCCACAGTGTTGCATGACCAACCTCCCTATTGTGAAGTTTGAAGGCCTCTGCTAAATATTAATTCCAGCTTGTTATTGGCTATATTATTGAGCACTTGACACTGAAACGGGAAGCTGTTCCTATTTAACTCTGCAGACATGTTGATGCTAAGCTTCCAGTTTCTTTTACCAATGACTGCTGATTTCTTCTCTTCTTATTCAACTGTTGCTCAGAGGGATCTTTGTCTCTTTCAATGTACAAAACTAAATAACATCTATTTATAAAGAGGGCATTCTACAACATAAAATCATCAACTATCATTCAAACAATAGAGCAGTGCTCTCAGACATCTGACTGGAAACAATCAAGCTTTGTGGCGGGAGAGTCATAACTTTTGAACGGTGGTATATAATATGTCAATGGGATCAGTATAGTAAGGCACTGTAAGTTCTCTGTATGAACCAGATATTTTGTTTTGTATATGTCAACAGAAATGTCATAAGTATTCACGTAGAAATAGACTCTTTGTCTGAGGCAGGTTGAATAGTGAGCTAGTTATCCACACACACACTCATAATAACACCCTGATTGCAACTCATAGAGCCACACACACACACACACACACTCCTTTAGTTGTCATGGCCTTCTGCGGCTGCCTGATTGGTGAGCTGGTGTTACGGCCGAGCTGTGACTGATGGCTCACTGACAAGCAGGCCATTTAACTGTTGCCCACGTTTGTTTTGATTTCATAAATGTACATAAACTCTCAGACAGTGGTGGGTGTAATTTGTCTGGCTGCCCGCCCAAAAGGCTCGGTTCTCCTGGGATCAACAACCTGGAGAGGAGAAAAAGACGCTTTTATCTCAGCCAGTGGACCAATGAGGAGCCACGGTAGCACATGCACGGACACACTCACACTCACACTCACACACGGACACAGACACAGAGACACACACACACACACACACACACTAACTTTGTTCACACCCTCACACTCTGAGCTGTGCTTGCTTGCTCGCTAACCGTCCAGCTGCCACCACAAATAGAATCTAAGTCATTATGTGGGAAACACTGCAGCTATTTCAATAGAATGACATGACATGAATGAACGTAACTAGACTTAATGTGAATAAAACTTACATTACATTAACTCGTCCGTGAACAGATACATTTTCATCGGCAATGGTGTTTGTTTAACAATGAAAAGGACAACAACTCCCGACTGATGTGAGTGGAGTGTTCTTTGTGTCCAAAACTCTCTCTTTTAGCTCTGTTTTTGGTCTCCACCATCTCCAGAGGGAAACATATGTCTCTTTAGCTGCTAAATGCTCCACTAAGTTCATGTTATTATCTGCCCTGAAATTTAGAGGCTGGGTTTTGGGGTAATTGTAAAAGTAACTTTGTCATAGTGATTTGTAGCTTCCACTCTACTCACAAACTGAATACAACTTTTTTTTTTTTAAATCTGATAGAATTTCCTCAATATTGCATTTTCACATAGCTTGAAGTAGAAAATGCTGCCAAGAGCAGGTTTGCTCTGAGCCCCATCTGGGGGCAGAGTGGAGACTTTTGTTTCCTGTTGGTATGCCAGCTGGTGCACCTGTTCTGAATCAGGTTATTTGGTTAATTGGCTCAGAACAGGAGGAAGCCTACACCACTTTGCTCTAGATTACACCACTCGGATCAACACAGTTTTTTGACACTGAAAATTGGCACCTGCTGTTGGAATGTTTCTTGGCTTGGGTTTAGATTATATTAAGTTGTTTCCCTGATTTGTTGCCAGATTTGCCTAAGTTAGTTTTAGGCGATTAAAGTTTGGTTAAAGATGTGCAGCTATGGTGTTTGTCAGGCTAAGGATACTGTTTTTTAGGGTATTCATGTATTGTTAGAAATTGTACTCATACATGACAACACCATGTTGTGGTATGATGAGACTATAGGGAAAGCTTAGACAACATCAGGTAATTTATAGGTCACAGGTCAGGGGATGAGAATATTTGGCCAGTCTTTAATAACCAAACCTGTTCATGTATAATTATGTCCGTCTCTAGAGATTCAGGGAGTCTAGGTAGCTACATGATAAGGGAATATTTTGTCTCAGGACTGTCTCCTTTTGGTTGTCGGAGGGCCTGCCACACTTTAGCATACTTCCCAGAGAGAGAGATAGGCTGAACTAGGCTTTAGCATCTGTGTTTTAGGCGCCTGCAATATCTTTGTTTTTCCTTAAAGGTTCAGCTAAACGTAACATTCCCAGCATGAGTTTAAAGCTATAGTGCATAGTTTCTGTTTCCCCCATGAGGAATTCTAAGTAATGACAACAACACTGTCGGCGCGTTCACATGATACAAGCCTTCGGTGATCGCACACCGCTCCCACCCCTCCTCCACACAGTTGCTAGTAGCCAAGGAGGACACGGAGGATTAAGAGGTAATTATCTTCACTCGAGTTTCTGCGCGGGAAAGTCACCGGTCGCCACAATCTTCTGAACGTATCCATACTGAGAAATACAGAGAGAGTTGTGTGGAGCTGATAGTCTTAATTAGCTTTGTAGCAATTCATTTGGCAATGGCTTGAATGTAACAGATGTTTATTAATATCAAAAAGTTACGCACTAAAGCTTTAAATACACCTTCAGGGAGACAGGAACTTCAGAGAGTGATTGATTGAGTCTTCATTAAATGTTCCTGTCTAATTGATAAAAGTCTCCTGAACCTTCTTCACGTATGTGAAATGAGTTGTGCTGCTGAGTTTTTCCTTAACAAAAAGGAGTTTGAAAATCGCCTTGTTTGAAAAGAAATTTAAGTGAAAAACACTGGAATGTATTTGCTTGAAAATAGGGGTATTTATCAAATAATGAAGATTACAGCACAGTCATTTGGGACACACACCTGGCTCAGAGGCCCAGGCAGACCCTCAGCTCCTCCAGCGTCAGGCCTCGGTCTCCGTCCCTGTCACAGTACTGAGCAAACTTCTTGGCGCACCGTCGCGGCTTCAGCCTCTGTCGCAGGAACTGCCGCAGAGGTCGAGCTTCGCGTTCGCTCAGCACCCCACTGGAGTCCACGTCCAGCTGACTGAAGTGCCACTGCAGCACAACCTCTGGCCCGGAGGCCTCGACAGCCTGCAGAGCAGCAGGAGAAGACACGTCCAGAGTGGAGGAGGAAGGGGTGGTGGAGGGTGGAGCGTTCAAAGATGGAGAGGGAGAGCTGGAGGGAGGGGTGTTTGAGGCCCTGGTGGGAAGAGACAAAAACCAAACATTGCCACAGCAGGAATAAACAGCATCGTGTTTATTAGACATAAATAATCAGAAAGTAACAAAGTTAACAAACACAAAGGAAGAAAAATAATAAGAAACCTGGGCATTGTGTGTGTGTGCATGAACAACCTCACTATCAGAAGTAGCAGTGTGACTTCATCCAATCACTATGATATTAAAGAGATGATAAAAACAATCCTAAAACCGAAGTTACCTGTGTGTGTGTGTGTGTGTGTAGCAGTGCTATCTGACATAACAAGGCCTCTGTCGTATCATAAATTGGTAATGCTGAGAAAGCGAGAGCGAGATAGAGAAGAGGGTGAAAGACGGTATGCAGATTGGTTAAAATGAGGAGAAGGGAGGACTTTTATTCAGATGAAACAGTGATGCAATGAACTGAGAGAGAAGCAGATGGAGAGAATGAGGTAAGTACTGAAAGACTGATTGGCAAAGAGAAAGACAGAACAGGGAAACAGATGGAGTTTACCTTTTCTGTTCTTCCAACAGTTCCCAACAGTTAATCAGGTACTTGATCAGGTCTGAGTTGTGCACTGAAGTGTAAAATTGGTTTTCATTTGGCATTCTGAGCAGCATCTTAGCACTGCAACAGACCAGAGGAAATGGATGCATCCACCGAGGTCCAAGATGAAAAACAAGTATAATTTGGCCTTTGGAGTTTTTGACCACTAGTGGAGTAAAGTTTAGATGACTGTTTGTGCAGTTTGTCAAGTTTTACAAGCATGTACATGAGTACAGGGCTGACCTGATACAATTTTTTTGCAGAATGAAGAGAGTGATGACAGTAATGTGTTATAAAATTAACAAGGTGACAATAATAGAGGAGTCCACCACCACCAAGACCACAAGAAGATGTCTAAGATGATCTTAAAATTCAAAACAATGACTTTAGCGATGTTTTCGTGGGGTAGAAAATGCATTTAACATACTTCCGAGGCCTTAGCCATGAATGCAAAGCAGAAATATGAAATGTTAACCCAAACATGTTAGCCTTTTTAATGCAGAGCTTTAGATACTCAGCAAGTCAGATGTATTCTTTGTGCTGCTTATGTTACTCAAATTATGATCAGAAACTGAGCATAACCCTGTTCATATATTTCTGCTCATTGTTTTTACTTATTATCCACTTATGTTGTCAAGAAAACCCATACTGGATTTTTTATTGTTAAATTGCATATGTCAAAGGTCACCCTATGCAATTAACGCTTGCATTCCATCAACAAACAACCTGCTGCAGCGTGTACAGACCAATTATCACATGTAACCGTGAGAAATGTACACATGTCCCAGCTGCATTCAGGGCACCTTCTTGTCATTAATACTCTAATTAAAAAGCCTACATAGACAAAGAAACGCCTGGACATAGTTTTATACTTTTGCCAATTTTTGAGCTTATTCTTTCAATCGGTATTAATCATTATACATCATATGATTCAGGGGAATCTACCCTTTCTTTCTGGTGCACTGTAAAATCACCATCATGCATTCCCTTTGTGTGAGCATACCGTACTTGACTGTAAAAAAAACAAACGGCCAGTGAAAGAAAGGTGTGCAAGCAATTTGCTATATTTGCGACTATTGTCCCAAATATAGCAGGCTTCATTCAGTGATTGAAACAAATATTATTAACATTAATTGAAGTTTCACAGTAGCCTATATAGAACCGACATTGAACGCTCCGAGCGAGCTGTGCTGTGGTAAACATGGAGCTTTTCCTTGACATGAAACGGTAAATAATCAAACCAGTGGAAGCAGTGCATTCAACCTTTATTCATGCATATCTATTCAGTCGTAGCATAGGGATACGGTACCTCGGTTCCATTGCTTGACAGAACTCCCTGAAGCCTGCCCCATCCACGACACTGATTGGTCTCATGTCCTTACAAATTAACGAAATTAATTTCTCCGTTATGGCCTCTTGTCGTGTTGCAGACAAAGAGCGTGTGGCAGACGGTGCAAAATACGTGTCAAGACGTGACTGTTTAGCTGGAGTTCCACACATTATGCCATGCTCATTTGGGTGCACATTTTCGAGATGTGACCTCATGTTGCTAGTGGTCGAATGGTATGCTAACTGTATTTTACATAGCTTGCATACAACTTTATCTCGCGGCACAACTATTTTACCTCGTATCGACCAAAATCCAAAGTACTTCCAGACATGGCTTTTTAGATTTTGGGGGGTTAAAATCGCTTTCTCTGATGCGGTCGAGTTGGGCTCTGCACTTTCTGCCATCTTCCATGCAAGACAAGTCAACTTTCAGCAGTGACGCTGTGCCAGACAGTGCGACTCCTGTGACCTGTCCCTGAACCCTCAGGCACGCTAGCGCGCCTACTCGCAAAGCGCACTTTTTTTTTTTTTTTTAATTCGAATATTAATTTTCACCTTCGAAATTCGTTTTTGAAAAACTATTCGAATATATAGCCCTAATCACTACAGGCGCTGTGATGTGCAGTAGATAGTAAAGACTTACTGGTAGGGACTCAAACTTCCAGCATGCTCTGCTTCCAGCTGCAGAGCTCTAACCAGACTCTGTAGGAACTGCTTCTTACGAGCTCCGGGACACCCTGCGGGATCAGAACAGAGAGGACGGTAACCCTAGAGATGTTATAATAATAATAATAATTACTTTTATTTATATAGCGCCTTTCATGAAACCCAAGGACACTTTGCAGAATGATTGTGACTGTGACAAGTAGTGTTTCAGGAGTTTTTTTTTTTCCCAGGGATGTAGCATTTCAGATATCTGCACGGAGGGTGTTCCAGAGGGATGGGGCTACAACACTAAAAGCTCAGTCTCCGAAGGTACAGAGTCTGATGTGGGGAATGGAGAGCAGGCCAGTGTCTGAGGACCGCAGGTTTCGGAATGGGGTGTATGGATGGATGGAGGAAGTCGGAGAGGTACTGTGGGGCCAGGGAATGGAGGGATTTGTAGGTGAGAAGGAGGATTTTATATTTGATGCAGGACTTAACTGGGAGCCAGTGATGGTGGATGAGGGTTGGGGTGATGTGCTGCCAGTAGGGCTGTCCCAAACGTTTATTTAAAGACTAACGATTAATTTTTCGATTAATCTAACGATTCATTTTTCAATCAGCGATTATTTTGCCATTGCTCAATTATTAACAATTTACACAAAACAAATTTCAATAAAGTTCAAATCTCTATTTATTAAAATTGTTTAACACTGCACTGTTCAAGTGAAATGACTTTGTAGTGCAACCTGAAGCCAGATGTAGGTATCAATCCAACCACAAAATAAAGTCCCTTTCAGGAGGAATACAAAAATAAAAACTTAAAGTAAACAGAGCAAGTGCAAAAAGAGTAGCCTGTATTTGCTTTTTTTTTTAACAGTAGTAGGTAAAATAATGAATGAGCTCTTGTTTAAGATCAAAGCTCTTCTCCCTTTAATCTTACAGTAAAAAAAAGTGAAGTTTTAGCAACATATGAAATCAGATGTATCAAATAAATCCAACATAAGGCAAGTTGCAGAGTCTAATATAACAGTCTGTAATCGATTGGGTCACTCATGATGATGGTAAACCAAAAAAAATAACACTGCAGACTGACAGCGTTTGATGATGCTTAATGTTAAGTCATAGATTTAGCATTAAAACGAATTAACGGACTAACGTACCGTTGGACTACTAGCGGGAACACATTCCGTGTGTCACTATGTTGATAATAGCACACGCTTGGGAGTAAAGCTTAGATCGGGCCCAAAAAATCAAGCCCGACCCTACCAGAGCCCGTACACGTTGTGTCCGAGCCCGGCCCGACACACATTAACTGGAATTATGAGCCCGAGCCCGATTTAAACCCGACAATTTTTTAATACGTGGGCCGTTATAACTGACATTATAAAGGACTTGTGAGATATCTGAAATAATCTGGCCTGGTTGCGCAATTATCGAAGACAGTGCTACAGATGGGGGAGACACGATTTTAGCAGTTTATCTCACACTCAAGTCAGTGCAGGACATACACCCAGAGCTACGGGAGAAGCATGAGAGGCATAGCTTTCTCCCCACCCAATTAGGCTAATAAAATAATGATTAAAAAAACACAAACGCTTGATCAAGGGTCTGGCCCGGCCCGAGGATAGTGGCGGGACATATCGGCCCGACCCGGCCCGTGGGTCAAGTTTGGGCTCAGACAGAGAATCTAAACTGTACTTGGGAGGGAAAGGAACAAAAAGGTGAGCAGAATGTACGGTGTTTTGCTGCTGTTATCCTCACTCAGGGAGGCATTTTACAAAGTCTACAGATACCACATTGTTGTTGGCATTAAGAGTAAAATACTCCCAAACTTTAGAAGACCGTGTGCGAGCCTTTTTCTCAACGTGTTGTTGAACTTGTGAGGAATCCATACTTGCGATGTTGCTGGAGGCAGCCATGTTATTTTTAGATTTCTACGCGTGACGCGTCGACGCAAATTATTTGTGTCGACGCATTTATGTAATCGATTACGTCGACTACGTTGACAAATCTTGGTCTTGGTGTGGGTGAGGACCCTGGCGGCAGAGTTTTGGACATACTGGAGCCTGTCTAGGGTTTTGCTGGGGACCCCAGACAGGACTCCATTGCAGTAGTCCAAACGGGAGGTTATGAAAGCATGTATGAGGGTTTCTGTTAGTCTTTGGCTCTTCACATGAATCTGACTCATGAGTCTACCCTGCCTTCCCTCCTGTTTCCTGTTTCCTGCTCCGTTTCTATCACCTCCCGCAGGATCATTTTCTAGAAAAAATGTCTAAAACATTATACAGAATGCTGTTTTTTTTCAATCACGTAACAAAGACTCATATTTACCAGGCAGAGGTTTTTCCCTGTACTTCCTGCGTGTCGGTGCCTCCTCGGCCCCAGGGCACTTTGGGATGTGATGCCTGCATAGAAACAGAATGAGCAACTAAACTGTCAATTAACCAACATTACACTGAAAGTACGTATGAGAAGAAGACGGGCCAGGAATTGTCAGCTGACTGCTGATTTGCAGGACAACATAAAAAAAAGAGATATGTGAGATATATAAGAAATGAGAGAGATCTCTGAAAACTGCAAATGCAAAAAATAAAATGCTAAATGTATTTGGCTTTACATTTAGATACATTTAGTTGTGGAAATTGTGTTTATCTGACAGAACAAATGTATTTTTTAATTGGTCAAAATGTCTTTCCCTTTTCAAATTAAACTTTTTAATTATTACAACCAGAGATAGCGTATACAGTGCTTGTCAGTACGGAAACAAAATTATTAGGCCTTGGGGAGTTTTCGTCACACCAGTGAACCAAAGAAAACCATCACATGAAAACATCCAACCACGCTGATAAAAGCCCTCGAGAACAGAACCATCCAACCGCAATTTATTCAGATTTGTTCTGCGTGTTTCCTTTAAGGGAAACCCACCTAGGGAACAGAGACAGTAAGTGGTGTAAAATTGGATGATTAAGATTAAATGCTTCACTGCATCAGTGTGTAATTATATCTGTGCCAAAATAAACCGGTCATATCAAATAAGGAGAGGGGAAGGGAGCGAGGGAAAATAAAGGGAAAATAAAGAAAATGTTCTATAGAAAATTAGTTTCTCAGACTGATTGAGAACTGTACAGTCTTGTATAAAGTACTTGAATGCAATACTTGAGTAAAAGTATCTTACCAGAAAATGACTTTGGTAGAAGTTAAAGTCACCTTTTAGAATATTACTTGAGTTACTTAAAGTATCTGATATTTACTGTACTTAAGTATCAATACTTCGAACTTCGTCAACAAGAAGTGCCGTCACCCAACATCGCTTAGAGCACTTTTAAATGTACTTAAAGAAAACTCTGATTATGAACTTTATGACCAAAGGTGTGTAACGTTATCTTCATCAGCACCCCATTCGCCACTGTTGTCGGGGTGTTCATCGTCTGTTACCATGGCGGCAGAGCCTGCAGCAGGTGCTTCCATGACACTATCAGTTATTATGCTTCCTCCTCTTCCTCTTTAGTTTTGGCCTATGGTTTTTTTTTTGCTGCTTGTTTTGCCGAATTAAGTACAGATACGTGAAAATTCTACTTGAGTACAGCAACGAAGTATTTGTACTTTGTGACATTACAACACTGGAACTGTAGCACTAACAGACAGATTGATTACCTTGCAGAGGTGCCTGGTACCGGCCTGCCGCTGTCCACCCTGACACACCAACAGTAACCTGTAGCAGCGTAACACTGCACGGGGTTATAGCGGCCGTCTGCACTGCATTCTGGGATGAAATGCTCTTCCTGCCAGGATGAACTCATCTGAGAGAGCAACAACGCTCGCTCACGCTCACACATCTGAGCACCTTCTACAAACAGAAACACACACGATATTAGCAGTATATTTGTAAAGAATGTTACTGAAAATCTTCACTCAACATCTAATTCTGTGTTTTTGATCCCTTAAACGTTGTCAGCCAAAAATGACATGAATAATCATTGCTGCTTCCTCACTGTGTGGCCGATAGAGCCGACGCGTTAGAGACCTCCACTTGAATAGGGATACAATTATTTAATCGTGCAGCTCTTCTAAAATTTCCGAATGTTATTGGACCAAATGGATCAAATTGTTGGTTGTGACGCTCAAAAAAAATGTATCCACTGGTTTACAGACGTCTCTTTTGCCATGTAAGTCTGTAGGAAAAAAGTTTGGGCCAGAGGGCATCATGTGACGGGCTGGGAGTTGCAATTCCACCGTTTGGCCGTTATGTTCAATCTGCTTCAAAGCCAGAGTGAGTCTAACTTACTAGGGGTGGGAATCGATTGGCACCTCACGATTCCGATTCAGAGGCCAACGATTCGATTCTAAACCGATTATCGATGTATCTCGATGCAACAATTTTTTTATGTACATTTCCATGCGTGATTTTTAAAAATACACATGTAAATCTGAGTTTGCTACTCAGAGTTTGCTAATCACTTCCTAGACAAAGCTTAGATTTTGACATATACAGTATTTAGTATTTGTCACACACAAGTTTTAATGAAATGTTTTGTCAACTGAGGTTTTTGTTTTGTAGTCATTCCATGCTTAAGCCTTAAACATGAAAATCAAAGACATTTAAAACAAGTGTTTTTTTAATCGATTATTAACTTATCAGAATCGATAATCAAATCGTTCTAGAGAGAATCGCGATGCATCTTAGAATCGATTATTTTTCCCTCCCCTATAACTTACACACAAATATAAGGCTAGAGTAATCTCAAGTATGTATGTCTTTTCTGATAACCCCTGAAAAAAAAAAAATCACATTGTGTAACAGTAAAGAAAACCTTCCAGTTAAAGGTGCTCTAAGCGATGTCACGCGTTTTTTAGGCTACAACATTTTTTGTCACATACAGCAAACATCTCCTCACTATCCGCTAGCTGCCTGTCCAGCCAATAACCGACTAGAAGGATTTGGGGGTGGGGGTTGGGGGGATAGTGCACAGAAGTACGGAAGGGAGGGGGAGGGGACGGGATGAGGAGGAGGGAGGGGCGAGCTAGCCTCGTTTTGTTTGAAAATACTTTGAACGTCAACAAGAAGTGACGTCACCCAACATCGCTTAGAGCACCTTTAAGAATGGCTCCTCAAGTGGAGACGTATACCAATGTTTTGAGAAAGCAGCAGGCACACCGAGTCTTACCAGGTGGTCGTCTGACGGAGCGGTTACCTTTGTCAGAGTTCTTCAGGATGGTCACCAAGATCGGAGGAGCAGTCAGCTCTGGACAAAATAATCTTACCGTCAAAGAATGTTTAAAGGTATTTCTGCTTGTGGGGATGTTGTACAGAAGAGAGTCAAGGAAAGGTGAACGTCAATACCCAAAAAACTTTTGATTCTGTGCTGTGTGTTGTTTTATGCTAAGTTCTTCTCTGCTTGTGTTGTCTTTCTTTCTTGTTTTTGTATTTTTTTTAAAACCTTTCTTACATCAAGACTAGGGGACTACAGATGAAAAATACCCTTTTGGCTAATTCTAGCATTTTCTAACCCATAATCATGTGTTTTATTAATTTGCACTGTCCCCTTTTTAAATAAACTGAATTGAGAATTGAGCAAAATGTGCTGTAACTGTAACTGTTGTATGCCCATTATGTGTATTGGAGAAGGTTCGGTTTGTCACCTGCATGTTTTCTGGGATCCAGTGTAGGCCCAGGTTCACCAACATCATCTGGAAAATGAGAAAATAGAGTGAAAGTGAGAAGAATGAGGAAATGGAGAGAGAGAGAGAGAGAGAGAGAGAGAGAGAGAGAGAGAGAGAGAGAGAGAGAGAGAGGGGGGGATTTGGCATGTAGTGCGGTCTGTTAATGATCCAGTTCCTGCAGGTGTGTCTGGCAGAGAAACAACCCATGTCATGCCAGGAAAAGTGAAAGACAGAGAAAAGTGAAAATGAGAAACATACAGAGCTAACATTGAGGAATAGAGAGCTGTGCTGCACTTGTAATAGTGGTTGAAGATGGTGATAAAAGTGGTTGACTCAGATTATTTAGTTAAAGCTTTGGTAGGCAGCATATTTTTGGCACTGTTGGGCATAAACTTTAAAATAATCTTTCAGTATATTGTAACTTAAGTGGTCTGAGAGGAAACTAGACTTCTGTACCTCCTCTTGGCTCTGTTTTCAGGCTTTAGAGAAGAGGGAGAGCTGCAGGAAGAGGTCTCACTCTACAGCTTTAAGTAAAAGTAGAAATACCACAGTCTAAAAATACTACATTACAAGTAAAAGTCCAGAATTCAAACTGTCACTTAACAGAAGTATTTTAAGCCAAATGTAATCAAAGTATCAAAAGTACAGTAAAAGTACTCATTATGCAGAATGTCTCCTTTATTTTTTTATATCAGTGATGAATACATTTAAGAGCATTTTAATGTTGTGGTTCGTCAATGTGGAGATCATTTTAGAAACTTAAATGCTACTAGGTTGTAAAAAGTAACTGTCAAATAAATGCAGTGGAGTAAAAAGTACAATATTTCCCTCAGATGTAGTGGAGGTAAAGTGTAAAGTAGCGATGTGATCTGTTTGGGATGATATATTGAAACGGAACACCTTAGTGTGGAAAATACACACAATTTCATGCAGATTTAATTTAAGTTTGACATTACTGTGGCCTGAAATATTTGCCCAAGATCTTCCTGAACAGCAGCAGGAGTCTAAATAAAAAGTCCTCTATTGTAGATATGTAAAGGTTAAAGGTGCTAATTGTACAACTATAACATCATTAAAACACTGACCCACACACCACAACCATCAAAACACCACCTGAGGGATATATTTAGGAAGAATTGTGTTTATCCTTCCAGTTAAGTTCCACGGACACTTGGAGAATATATGGCAAAGATAGTTTTTCCTTTACTTTGTAGAACTCTGAAGAAATATATCTGACCAGTACAGTTGGGGATGAGATGGAGGACCGAGGTCCCGTAAACAGGTTTGCCATCGGGCATGGAGCACCAGCAGTATCCGGTCAGGCTGTGGCACTGCACTGGCAGGAAGTGACCGTCCGGACTGCACTCAGGCACAAAGATGACAACTCCTGGGCTAACGTGGCCGTTGTGGGCGCTGGCCTCCAGGGCCTGAGCCCGGGCCAGCTGGCATTTGGGCTGACTCGGATCTAAAAACCAAGAGGATATCAAGCCATTATCCACATGTGCTCAGTTGTGGAAAGTAACTAAGTACATTTTATTTACCCTCCTGTTGTCCTCGGGTCAAATTTGACCCATTCCCATGACCCAGTTTCTATATCAGACATTTGGGTTTCTTTCAACCAAATTCAATCAAAAGAAATAACGTGGATGGTTCCCTACAACGCTCTTCACAAGTAAAATAAATGATCAGTTCACTACTTTCATTGAATTTGGATGTTTTATTCAATTTTATAGCATTTAAAGACAAAAATTGCTAAAAGAATGTTAAAAAAAAAAGTGACAAAAATGTAGGGGAAAAACGACAAAAACGTTGAAAAACAAAGTGACCAAAACATCGGGAAAAGCGACAAAAAGTGTCGAAAAAGAGGGCCATTGAAAAAAAAGTTTTACTTTTAAATTTTGAGCCAGAAAAAAAAAAGTTGCAGGGTCGACGGGAAGACAAAACAAGGTTTAAGTACTGTACTTTAGAACAATTTTGAGATATTTGTACTTGAGTATTTCAACTGTCATGTCATAATCCAGCTGTTAGTTTATTAGCTGGGGTGGGTGTGGCCTACCTGCGCCACCGGACTAAAAAGCGACTGGGAGCACACACGTTACAGCTCAGTGAAAGACTGCTGCAAGAAAATTGTGTCCACAGCGCTGCAGAGGAAGGTCTGGCTAGTCCACACAGCATCCCGGGATGGGAGAAAAACATGCTCTGGTTTATTGGCATTTCTTTAAGCCAATCACAATCGTCATGGGCGGTGCTAAGCGCCGGACAGAGCCACGGTGCAGAGATCTGAGGAGCAGTTAACCATAGTCCTTATACACCGGAGTTTAAAACGCCAACACTAAGAAAGCGGAAGGTTACGGACATCCGGCCAAAAAGAGGGACATCTGGTGTAGAGCCCTGTAAGCCCGTTGGGGCCCGACAGGCTAAGCCCATTCGGGCCGGGCTCGGGCCGTTTTCTTTTTTTTTTTTATAGATCGGACTCTGGCTTATTTTAGCTTCTCTCCTCATTGTGCCCATAATATACGTGCAGCAGAGCACACGTCACAAAGTGTGTATGAAATATTGTTATATTGATTATATTATAAATATTATACATCGCCTAAGAAAGTAACACAAACGCAACACGCATACACGCACGCGCAACGCATTAAACAGGTGACACTGACAGTTGACCATGCAGGGCATCAAGGAGAAGTTGGATCGTGGGGAGTTGATAAAAGTTCAGAATACCTCAGGAAAAGCTGCATTTTGGAAAAATTTCGATTTGATTACGACGAGAGAGAATAAACCAATTGGTAATGTGCAGTGCAGAATCTGCAATCATATACTTTCATATGACAGCAAAACCCCTGGGACATCACATCTACAACAGCATGTCGAGCGCGGCTGCGATGCAGCTAGTAACTCTGCTAGCACAAGCAGACAGTTATCAATGTCAGAGTTCTTTTCAAAGCCAGTGCCAACTAATGCCAGATCCCAAATTATTGATAAGTGTGTGGATTTCTGCTGCGAAGACATACGGCCATTCCAAACGGTGGCTTGCGGAGGATTTATAAAGTTAGCCCAGGAACTAATAAACATCGGAGCAGCCTATGGTAGCAGAAACAGTGTGCATCAGAGAGCGCGCGTCAGAGAGAGAGAGCGCATCAGAGAGAGAGAGCGCATCAAAGAGAGGTTAAAAGTGATTGATGTTGGTCTCGGGTCGGGTTCGGGCTGAAAAAATTGCAGGCGTTGTCGGGCTGGGGTCGGGTAGGGCTTGAACACCACGGGCCAGGGCTGGGTTAGGGCTGGAGGTTTTGGCCCGTGCAGGGCTCTAATCTGGTGGAATTTCCTTCGGCAACGGAACAATCCCAGAAGTGGAACATTGTGGATATAGACTTCAAGTTAGTTAGCATTTCAGAGTAATGATACAAAATATAATAAACAAATCAATGAAAAAATGATAAAACTTTATTGATCCCCGGAGGGAAATTCACAACTGCCTACAATGAGCTCCACACATTATTGCATCACTAATTATAATCCAATAATATAATATAATATAGAAGAGATCACATAACCCCTATTTAAGACTCCCTGCATTGGCTTGCAGTGAACTTCAGGATAGGTTTTACTCATTCATTATAAAGACGCTGTACCCAGTCTCAGAGGAGACAGTCCTTCTGTTGAAATTCGCCTTACAAGCTCACTGATTTCTTTGCTAATTCAAACTTTTTTTTTTTTAATGAAAACTTTTAATGAAAACTTTTATGAACTTGCTTTTATGTATTATTTATTACATATTTTTTTATTTCTCTCTCTCTCTTATTTTGGAAATGAGCTTCTTTGAATTCTATCACTTTGCATAAAACTAAATCTGTGTCCTCACACATTGTGTGTATTTTTGCATGTACGTTATATACAGTATATTGTTTGTAAAGTAATGCAACAACACTGCCTTTAGCAGCTGCAGTTGGTCAACATATGAGCATCATGGGCAACATTATTAACAGGTGGTGCTGATGTAGCTGTGAAGGCGCGTACCTGAGCAGTGTGCTTGTGGAGCGAGGCGGAGCTGTGTGTTGATGCACTGGGCCCTCTGGAAGGCACACAGCGATTTATACAACCTGCCGTTGCTGCCACACACGGCTCTGTGGCGCCCCCTCTGGCAGTCCAGGACACAGCCGCGAGGCCACATGTTCTCTGTGATCAGGAAAGGCTACAAACACAAAATGAAATGATTCAAACTTCCATTTAGTTAATGTCCCAACAGTGTTGCATGACAGGGAAGAATACTCTTGGAACCTGGGTTTTTTTATTTGTTTTCCAGTCCATAAAAGTACAAGTGACCCTCGATCATTATTGAAGCACAACTTGTTTTTCTTTGGGCCTTCTGCAGTCTACTCAGTGGTTAGATTGAAGAGGTTTAAACTGTGTTTTGTCAGTCCATGGTATGTTCTGCTGATGTTCCAACAGTGCTTACCCTACACTAACCTTATGTTTCTCTTGTGAAGTTTGAAGAAGGCCTCTGCTAAATATTAATTCCAGCTTGTTATAGTTAGTTAGTTATATAATATTGAGCACTTGACACTGAAAAAGGAAGCTGTTCCTATTTAACTCTGCACACATGTTGATGCTAAGCTTCCAGTTTCTTTTCCCAACGACTGCTGATTTCTTCTCTTATTCAACTGTTGCTCAGAAGGATGGTTTGGTCTGGTTGAACCATTGTACAGCGTTTGGTTCTCCATTTACAAAACTAAATAACATCTATTTGTAAAGAGGACTTTCTACAACATAAAAACATTAAAGACCATCAAACATATAGAGCAGTCCTCTGAGACATCTGACTGGAACCAATCAAGCTTTGCGGCAGGAGATTACAAACCTTTAAAGGTGGTGTATATTTTGGAATAACTCTTAAAACAACTGTAACCAGCCAATGGAAACACATTTCCTTCCTGCAGCCATTAACAATACGTAGTCTTACTATAATATATACAGTACACTTTGTGCTGCAGCACTTTCTTCACCACATAGAGCAAACTCCCCATTATATCTCCATCCTGTACTTCTCCTCCACCCACTGCAGCAGACAGAAGTGTGTTAATCAAAACTGCTGTGTGTGTGTGTGTGTGGCTGAACACTAATAAAACTGTCCAAAACACTGCAAAGAAGAAATACAGAGAAAGACACTTTGTTGCCTCTGCATAGCTGGCCGTCTGTGAGTGATAAATTGTCCGCTAGTCTGTCAAGCTTTCAATGTCACGCCTGAAAAAACATGACTGAGGGAGAGAGGAGGAGAACAATGATAGAGGCAGAATGAGAGAGGGTGAGAAAGCAAGTGACAGGGAAGAGAGGGTTAATTACAGTCAACACATCTGAAACATGCAAACATTTCAGGATGGCTGAGCACAGACAGACAGACAGAGAGAGAGAGAGAGAGAGAGAGTGAGAGAAAGAGTGTGTGTGTGTGTGTGTGTGCGTGCGCGCAAAAAACATTTGTGGGTCTTTCCTCACCTGCCATTTTACCTGTGAGAGCTCCAATTTGGCTAACAAGGGAGTGAATAAAGTTCACTAAATAAGGTGAGCATCTTCCCTGCAGAGACACTCTGTCTCCATCTCTGTCTCTGCTGTCAGGCGCTGTGAGTGGAGGAGCGGGATTGGCTTTGTGCCTGACAGGAAAGACTGTTTGTTGGCCTTTGCCCAGCCTGAGGTTAGACCAAGCTCCATGTGCGTTTCTCTGAAGCTGTAAATAAACTATATAATATATACTTATAATAATAAACCCTATTAATGACTCCCACATGCTCCCCTGACAACACTCTCAGCTTAGGATCACACACTACTTCACACACACAACTCCAAAATATACATGAGATTTGTCACACACACACACACACACACACACACACACACACACACACACACACACACACACACACACACACACACACACACAGGGCCGGCGATTGCTATAGGCGAACTAGGCGATTGCCTAGGGCGTCAAATGTGTTGGGGGCGCCGTGTGGCCCTTAGGACTACTTCCCATTAATAATAGAATTGGAATGACAAGCAAAATAAAACATGTTTATTAAACATGATCATCCTAGGGCGCCCCCTCAGCCACACGTTTGCTTGTCAACCTGATTATTAGATTGAATTGATAATTATTGTCGATAATTTCCTAATTGGGGGAAAACTTCAAACTAATGATTTAGTTTGAAGTTGCCGTGACATGTGACGTTTCCAGTCTATGGGTCAGACTCAAACACACGGAGCTCTGAAGCAGACCTGTGCGTCGCTTAGTGTCCTCTCTCGCTGTGAAAATAGAGACGAGCAGCGGCACAGACCACGGAGCTGCTGCAGCGCGTCTTCCGTGGTCTGTGCAGCTTCAGGTTTATAAAGGACGCGCTCTGCTGTGGACATGCTGCAGCAGATGTGTCCCGTTTGCGCTTTGTGTATTTCTGCTGTTGTTTTGGGTTTCCACCTCCGATGTAGAGCAGCGTACAGCCACTTCCCTAAACGTTGTCTCATTCAGAGACCAGAGTCTCAAACGGGGCTCTGAGTCTGTCAGAAGGTCTGAGATCTACTGTATCAGCAGAGCAATCACGTAATGCACAGCGGACTATGGTGCAGGTAGATTATTTTCTGAAGTATAGTGACTTTATTATTGTAATAGCCTATTATCACTTTATTTTTCTCAAAATATCACGACTCCTCCAAATCACAGAGAGCACAGATGGGATATATTTTAAATGTGCACAAAGTTTTGAACATGAGCAGAAATCTTGCTCAAACACATCTGAAATATTAAAGTCCAGGGCTTTATTAATCCATTAAAATGAATTCATGTATCATTGAGGTGAATAATTGTCATATGCACATTTAAGGAGGTTACTTCCTCAACAAAAGAAGTAAAAGGGAAGGGAGGAGTAAATGATGCTAGGCTACATGTGTGGTGACTTAGATATAATTAGAAAAGTCGATCTACAGGAGAATACATAGATGAAAGCAATACAGAATGCCTGAGAGCCTTACTGCTAAATACTCCATTATGTTTGGACTGTAATCTATGTTTGCCTTTACATAAAGATATTCCCAGCATAAATTGATTCAGAAAAAGGTAAATAGGGGCATAAAAAGTCACCTGAATGCAGGAAATGAAGTGTTAAATGGTCAAAATGTTCAGGTGGTGGACCCCCAGACCCCTCCCCCATCATAAGTCACCATGCACACAAATCTGGAAACAAAACCTTGGCCTTTGGGTTGCCAGACCAGTTATGATTAGACTAAATGTTGGTGCCATCTAACTGACATGCAAGCTAGAAACTAAAATGAACATACATTGCTACTCTATCGCGGACACAGCGCTAGGATGAATGAATGATTTTTGAAAATAATCTAATTGCGATTTTTTTCCCAAATATTGCGATTGCGATTCGATATTCGATTATTTTTGTAAGCTCTTAGTCTTCTGTATTATTCAACAAAGAATAATAATATAATCATTTATAGTATGAACACACAATTACACACTAGACAGTTAAATAAGTAAAAATATAGTATATAGTATATATCTATATATACACACACACACACACACACAGTGTAATTTTTTACAGTGCACAGAGAGGAGCTGCCTCCAGCCCCTCCCCCTCGTGAAGTTGCGTGCTGCCGTGTGCACTTGTTCAGAGAGGCTATCATTACGTTAGCTAGTTGCTGGTGTTCTTGCCGTGGGATTAACTGTACTAATAAAACTGTTGAAACCTCGCGGCCACGCTGTTGTGAAAGCTCCCCGAACGTCATTTATCAGTCTGGTTGTTACCCCTCTCAGTGGCAGCTCCTCCACTCATATCTTTATAACAGAGCTAGCTAACCGGAGCTAACCGCTAATCAGAGCTAATCGTTGCCAACCGAGCCTTGAGTTCTGTGTGCCTGTATCCATTAACTGCATGTATAGACTCAAGCCCGAATAAAACCCTTCATTTTATTAAAATGGCTGTAAAAGTTTTAAACTACAACTCAGAGTTGTTTGAATGACAGAAATCAGCTCAAGGTACGGCGTAGCGTTAGCGTGCTAGTTGATGCTTTCTCTGCTGAGTGCAGACTGATTTGCTCTCGCGAGTCATGTGACCAAATCGCAGCCTTTGCGATTAGGAAATCGCGTTTTAACATATCGCGATATTATCGCAAATGCAATTAATCGTTCAGCCCTACACAGCGCTGTGATCTGGCAATGCGAGACTAAGCGCAAAACTCAATCTCCCCTAGGGCAACCCAACTAAATGCCTAACCTTAACCCTTACCCTCACCCTAACCATAACCTAATTCTAACCCTAATCCTAAAACCAAGTCTTAACCCTCAAACAGACCTTTAACCTTGTGGGGTCCAGCATTTTGGCCCCACAAAGCTGTCGGGACCCCAGAAGTATACTGGACTCCTGGTTTTTGGACCCTACAAATATAGTTAAACAAGAACACACACACATACACACACACACACATACACACACACATTCTCACTCCTCATCAGTGCCTCTTTGTCCATCAGCCTGCCAGCTCTCAGTACATACACACAGTACTTGTAGTAGTACACACACACACACACACACACACACACACACACACACACACACACACACACACACACACACACACACACACTCTCTCTCTAACTCTGTCTAACAGTGTTGGCATAATTTAGCGGTGAATGAAACCTCTGTGCCTTAATGTCCAGACGTTAACTTACATATTGACTGAAGAGATCAAATATAAAAAATATAACCCGGTTTAATGAAACTAAAAATTGAATTGAAAAAATAGTCTCAGTTGATTATTTTGTGATTATATAATTATTTACTTCTCCCCTACTCTATGTTGGTTGGATTAAAGTCATTCAAAGATGTCACCTTGGGCTCTGGGTGATTATGATGTGCATCTTTCCTTATTTTCAGATACTTTGTAGACAGGTTGTTTAAGCAATTATAATCAGAGTAGTAATTGTAGGTCTAAAAATACATAGAATAATGAAATAAACAAATGACAATACCATTCAGACTCTCTCTAAGAGGAAAGTAAGGACAACTATACTGGTGATTATAAACGATATGCATTGCAAAGCTTGTTTTTCTACCTTAATAATGGAATGCTATCCCCTGCAATATACATGCAGGATATAGCATTTATACTTTTAAACCAAACCTATCACAAACTTAGTTCTGAAAAAAGTTTGCCTTTTTGGAACGATAGTGTGAAATAGAGGTGATGAGGTAAACTGAAACAGCACATCAAGAGTTTAACTTTACTAAATCCAGTCAAAGCAAAGCACACCATTATTACTGCACAAACCCCCCCTGAACCCCCGACTACATGAAGGTAAATAACAAATGAAATGAAATGAAATCAACAGTTGTGTGTGGGCATACATGTTTAACTGTGATGGAGAGAAAGTGAAAAAACAAGGAGAAGATTCAGAAGAGGAAGGAAGGTATGAAGGAGGAAACAGAGGGAGAAGAGGAAATAAGGGGAGGAATGGAAGAAAAGAGGTCAGAAATAAAGGAATTGTGGAACTAAGTTTGGAAATGAGAATGAAGGAGAGATGAGGAAAGGAGGGGAGGAAAAAAGGAAGGTAAGGAGGCTGGGAGATAGGGAAAATAGAAGAATAGATGAAGAAATTATGAATTCACAAAGAAATAGAAGAAGGAGCGAATAAGGACTAGAACTAGAAAAGGTGGGATGAATGAAAGGAGTAAGAGAGAATGAAGGCAAAGCATGAAAAGGAATATGGGAGGAATCGAGGAAGGATTAAAGAAGAATGGAGGGATGAATGAAAGAAGGGAACGAGGAATGAGTGGAAGGACTGCAGCAGCATAACAACAAGAAAAAGAGTCCAGGAAGGAAAATATGAACAGAGGGAGAAATGGAAAAATAGAAGAAAGAATGCTAAGAATAAAGAAATGAGGGAGGAATGAAGGAGGGTAAGTGGAGAAATACAGGGACGGAGGAAGAAAAACAGGAGGGGAGGAAAGAATGAAGGAAGGAGGAAAAAAATGTGATTAGAGGAATGAAGAAAAGCCTGCAGAGAGAATTGAGAAAGGAATGAACGTCTGGGTGGATGGAATGAAAAGGAGGACAAGAGGGAGGTTAGAGGGAAGAGAGGAATAGGGGGATGAAGGGTGGAGTAGTCAAGGAGGGCAGGAGCCCAGGTGCAAAGTGTTGGGCAGACTGGATTTCCTGTCTGTCAGGTAGAACTACAGCAACTACAATATCCTCAGTGTTAAAACAATTACAGCCAGTGTGTTTGGGCCTATAAAACTTCAGCCATGAGTGTGTGCATACAGTATGTGTGTGTGTGCGCACATGTGTGTGTGTGTGTGTGAGAGAGAGAGAGAGAGAGAGAGAGAGAGAGAGAGAGAGAGAGAGAGAGAGAGAGAGAGAGAGAGAGAGAGAGAGAGAGAGAGAGAGACAGGAAGGGAGCGAGCAGCAGAGAAAGCGAGAACAAGCCACCACTGTCTCCTCGTGACTTACACATTCTTACTTTAGGAAAACATAAAACTTATCTCCAGAGTTTTTTTTGTTTTTTTTTACAAAACACGATGTTTGTCCTGGAAAAGGGTCGCTGATGCTGCTGAAAGGCCCGTTGACACCCGGCGGTGGGATTTAGCGCCTGAACTAACTGCCTGCCTGTGAAGGCGTGAATCGCTCACTTGTAAACGCCGTTAATCTGTCCAGCACATGTGTTAAACCAATCATTAACACACACGGAGGGAAGATGATGATATGTTTAACATCTGACACACACACACACACACACACACACACACACACACACACACACACACACACACACCCGATGAAGAATGAGACTATAATCTTTCTGCAGGTTTACAAAGTGTCTGTGCTGCTTACTTTACCAGCACCTTAAAGGAGCAGACCGATAGTTTTGTACGTTTTAGCCCATCAAGCACAAATGACCTGTACTTTACATTAACTGCTGACCATTTCCAAAGCATACGCTCAACTTTCACATGGATTTTTCCAATTCCAACCTGCAGAAACACACTGGGATCAGTTCATGCAAGTACAGTAAGAAAGTCAACTTGAGGAGACTTCTGTCAAGCTAAAATGGTTCCTCAGGTTTCCTAATAAATATGGACCCATTACTGTACTAGATTGTAAAGTATTATTGAGTGTAGTATTGCAACGCATTCTCATGAACGGGTTTGTATGATATCGTACCAAAATGTATGCACACCAATTTGTATGGTATCCTACGAAATAAGGCGACTGTCGGCTGGTCATTGGGAGCCGGCTATAGAGCACTGGGAGCTGTCGGTCCAATCAGCGGCCGTTGGTCGTTGAGTTTAGCCGACAAAAGATGACTATAATGGCTAAGCCTAAAAACTTAAAGCTACTGAGGGGCTGCTATACAGACTTGAAACAGTCTATGGCTAGTAAACTAGCTGACACGCTCTCTTCTACCTTACACCGCTCAGCATACTGTTGAAATCACAGACTCCAATAGTCGTTGCGTTTTGATGGACATTTATGGATCACAATGTTTTACGAATGAAAGTGCAAGAATTAGTGCTGTCAGTTAAACGCGTTATTAACGGCGTTAACGCAAACACATTTTAACGGCGTCAATTTTTTTTAGCGCAAGATTAACGTTCTTTTTGGCCTAGCAAACTTTGTAGTTTTTTTTCACATGCTGATGCAACAACTAGTAACGTTGATGCAACAACTAGTAACGTTAGAAACTAATTTAAAATTAAAATTAGTTGTTTGGGCTTGCGAGCCGGCCAAAGAGTAGTAGGCTAACATTAGGTTTTGAGTGGATGGCGAGCGCGAGACGCCGAAATGGATGCCAATAAGATTCTGAATGTAAAGTTTACTTTTAAAAAGTTGCCAAATGGTTCCATTGACAAGACCAAAGTGATCTGTGTGTTTTGTCGTTTTGAACTGAGCTATCATCGCAGCACGTCCAGTCTCAAATACCACTTGATGGCCAAGCACACACAGCTGATGCGAATTCTCCGTCTCTTCGTCAAAGCCAGACGACAATGGAGGACTTCAGACAGAAGCACATTTGCACAAAGCAAGCTGTCCACTTTTCCATGCTGATAAGAGCATTAAAATGAGAAAAAAATAATGGGACAAAAAGAAATCAAGGGACATTTAGAATAGATAAAAATGTGCAATTATTGAGATTAATTGCGAGTTAACTATGACATTAATGCGATTAATCGCGATTAAATATTTTAATCGTTTGACAGCACTAGCAAGAATCAATGTGTCCATCAACAAACATTTACACATCAACATGTGTAGGTGCGGTGTGTAGCGATTCGACGCGGTCAAAAACTATTGGTACTCCTCCGATTAACAGCACCCCATGTTACCTGCAGAAAAGTTCCTACCTAAATAGACATCACTCAAAAGCACACTAGTGACACCAGTGGACAATTTGTGTCCTACACCCAAAACAAATGAAAATGGCTCTTACAATTACTTTGAGCCGACTGGCACCGCGAGATGACGTCCTTTCAGAGACCGTGGCATTTGAGTTTAGCTGACAAAAAGTGAGCGTCATGCGGCGACGACAGTTAAGTTCAGGCGCCAAAACGACTAGTTAAGTTTAGGAAAAAGATCGTGGTTTGGATTAAAACACTCCCGGGGAACGAACACACATTTCCTGGGTGAAAGTCTTGTTTCCCACGGGATGCGAACGCCACTAACCGGCTTGAAAGCGCCGGGTTTTAGGACACACCCCTCCACCCCGACCTCTTCGGTCCACAGCGCTCTTATACAGCAACAGTCAATGTAGTGCATGCAGCAAAAAATACGTGGAATACGTGGCATACGTACTACATACCACCATGGGACCTTATTTCCGCAGGGTAGTGAACGGCCTGAGACAAATAATGATTTGATCCCGTTGAACTGAGCCATGAATTACACATATGATGTTCGTCAATATAAAAGATAATTTTGCAAGTGAAAAAAGTCTGTCGTAGTACCACTTAGTTTTGTGTGAACTGTTTATGTAAAGAACCAATTTTTTTTTATTAACCTATGTTAACACTGCCATATTCTACAGGAGTTTATTGTGCGTCTCTACTTTATTGACATTACTATATTTCTACATGTACTCACTGTAGCTGTGATACTTGTTTAGCATGCTCTTAAAATATATTATAGGCTGTTAAGGGAGTTTTTCATGTGAGTTCTCACTTTTACACACACACACACACACACACACACACACACACACACACACACACACACACACACACACACACACACACTTGTCTGTTTCCCCTGAGTAGCAGGTTAAATATTTGCCTGGCAGCAATGTGTGTATTTTTATAGTTAGGTCTTGCTGGCTGGTGTTACCCTGTCATCCTCCAGGGAGCTCACAACACAGTCACAGTCACACTCACACACACAATTAATTTGAATTAATTTAATTTAACGACCTCCACATGCTCCCCTGACAACACTCTCAGCTCAGGATCACACATTACTTCACACACACGTCTCCAAAATATACATGATATTTGTCTCTCACACACACACACACACACACACACACACACAAAGCAGTTGTGGGTTGTGTGTTGTAGCGTGTGGTCAAATCTACTCAATAATAAGCCAAATAAATAACACACATACTTTTTACAGTGTAAAACCTGGTGTTTTTGTTTTCCAGAGTCAGACTGGGTAAAACTAAAAGATGTTGGCTGGTGCTGAGAAGTAATCCCTTTATCATGTTCCTTCTTTAGAGAAGGATCATGGTGTAAAGTCATTAAAACTGATTTTCATCTTGGTTTTTAACTTTATACAGCACATATTGTTGACCTGTAACTTATGTTTTCAGCTTTAGATGTGCAATTTAAGATTCTCAGCTTCAATTTGATTGTATGTCAATATCTGCAGTGTATTTTGGTTTTATGATACTGAAAGCTGTATATTTTAATTACACTGTACATTCAAAAGCCAAACTACTATAGGGACTAGGAGTTTAAAATTAGCATGAGCTATAAACTCAGTTTCATTCTCCGTATTGGAACTAAATGTCATCTTCATTTCAAATTCAAAACCTAGCTTTTAAAAGAAATTATACATTTAAAAAACGTGTTCATTGAAAATTGAAAATAAAAAGTCACCAAAAAGAATTATTTGAACCTCCTCATTAAATACAAAATGAGGGAAACTGCAAAAAGGTCCACTTTTTGAAAAAAAGAACCACCCGCCCTTCCACTAGGCTAGCTACGGGCCTGACTCCTCTTTTGTAGGTAATATTATATCGTAACGGCCGGCTACTGTACTGCACTGCAGTGCAAAGGATCATGGGACTATGTTATTAACGGTTCCTGTCCTACTTTAAGTGTGTAAATTATGTTCTGTTAGTGCTTTCGTTATGCATTTATGTTACCTGGGTTTTAGTCTTGATTTAGTTTATGTTTATTTAGCCTACATGTGTTGGGTTACCATGACTGAGACACTGGGGTAGGTTGATGACTCTGTGTATCGAGTATATATCAAACAAAAATAAACTACTTAAAATTTCAGTAGCTCTGGCTCATTGACTTCTTCCACGTAGCTCGCTACAATATCTTCCATAAAATGCGTGCTTAAGGAAATGCATTTACGTTGGTCAGCTTGTTAAACTGGTGATTTCTGCCTTTGTGAAACTAAATTCACAAAGTTTTCAGGTAGCCTACAAACCTGAAAATGTAGACCAACTTAACTAATATCCTATAGTGTTTTTTTTAGAATACTATACTTGTATACTCACTAGTTTTAGTGAGTATAATCCTTAAGGTACAATATCTCTTTGCCGACATTAACTCCACAGAAGTTTCAGACTGACTAGTTTGGTAAACAGGCTAGCCTACTTGTTAGTTAGTGAGTCAGAGTTCAGGTCCTACCGCTGTTCTGTCGGTCTGGACCGAGTCGGAGAGCAGGAAGACGAGCAGCGCGCGGCAGGTGAAGGTGAGCGCGAGCATCATTCCTGCCACAGCGGACCAGAGGAGGAGTGGCCGCGCGCCCTGTTGTTCCGAGGTTTCAAAGCGCCGCAGTGCGCGCGGAGGGGCCACAACCAGTCTGTAGCGGGTGATAACGAGAAGGAGGAAGGGCTCTAAACAAAGACCGACTTCGGCGTCACTTCTTCGGATGTCACCGAGCTGCTCATGTTGTTTAAAGGGTCTCGAGCTGCTCCAAAAGGTATAGCACGGCACACCAGCGCGCGTGAGAGCAGGCCCGAGTGTCGGTGATGCGTGCGCAGATCAGACCCTCTCCTCTCCAAAAGGTCCGGCCCATTTCCGCTCCCCGTACCGAAAACCACTTCATAAAATCCATGAGGTGAAACCAACAGGTCCACCGCTCGCAGTGATAGTTTAATTTTAACAACGAAAATAACTTTGTATCGCATGCAAACAGAGGTAGTTTACAAAAAACAGCAACAGGGTTTTGTGAAGTTTGGGCATTCATAGTTTAAAGCTTGTAAAAAAAAAAAAGTTTTGTAGCTGTAGAATTATTTGTGTAAAAACAAAGTCTGACAGGACATTTGTGTGTCCATCGCTCAGACTTTGTGAAACCTCACTGTTGAAAATATTCCTCCACTAATTTGAATTACACAAAATAATTCTACAGCTACAAAACAAGTTTTACAAGCTCAAAATATCAATGGCCCTATTTGAGCCCATACTCTTGTACCTGGTTTGGTTAAAGTACAGCGACTTCTGAAAGCTTACAAGTACACAAATCCAGACTTATGGTTAAAAAGCTGATGAAATGGGACAACAGTGTGTCATGTTTTTGTTATCTGACTAGCAGAATGGATGATGTCCGTTACTGAAGTGACATAATAAAAGAAATATTAGGTAAAGCAGTCATTTCTATTCACAAAGAGATTACATTGTATGATGGCACTTGTAAACAGTGTTGAACTCTACAAATATATGCTAATGTCACATCAAACCTTCAGGACATTATCATAAGATTATTTTAACCAAGTAAGTTGACATTAGAGCTGCAAAGATTAATCAATTGTCAGCTATTAAATTAATCGCCAACTATTTTGATAATTGATTCATCGGTTTGAGTCATTTTTTATTGTTTTTTATTTTTTTTAAATAAGTCAAAATCCTAATTGCAGCTTCTTAAATGTGAATATTTTCTCTCTTTTTTTAAAGATAATTTTTTAGGCCTTTATCCGATAGGACAGCTAAACATGAAGGGGGAGAGAGAGGGGGAACAACATGCAGCAAAGGGCCCCAGGTCAGAATTGAACCTGCAGCCGCTGCAGCGAGGACTGAGCCTCTGTACATGGGGCTCACGCTCTACCAGGTGAGCTATCCAGGTGCCCCAATGTGAATATGTTCTAGTGTCTTCTCTCCTCTGTGACAGTAAACTAAATATATCTTTGAGTTGTGGACAAAACAAGAGACATCTGAGGATGTTGTCTTGGGATTTGGGAAACACGGATCTACTTCCTTCACCATTTTCTTCCATTTTATGAACCGAACAACTAATCGATTAATCAGAGTAAATCGACAGATTAATCTAGGGGGAAAATAATTGTAAGTTACAGCCCTAGTTGACATACAAATCAGGTAGTTTTTACATTTGAAATATAAAAAAATATATATATTAAAAAGGGAACCAAAACTTTTCATGGGATAATTGTTCTTAGTTTCCACAGCCTTTAGTCTCAATCTATAGAGAATGAGCCTAATGACAGACAGACAGACAGACAGACAGACAGACAGAAGAAAAAAAGGCATCAAGACAAGCCGAGGTATTTTGTAAGGAAACTTTTATGTGTGCTTTGTGAAACTCACTTATCATTAAAGACAGAAGGCGTTGCAGTTTCCAGTACAGCAGATAAGGTTTGATATTAAAGAGTACAAAAAAAAGGAAAAATCACAATTCCAGAGTTCATTTCTCTCCAACCTGACAGGGGAAAAAAAAAAAGAGAGAAAAAAAAAAAAAAAAAGGAAACAAGCGTTTGGTCCAAGTCTTTTCTACTCAGTTCCTTCCCTGTCTGTCCCTCCCTCCTTTTCTCCCTCCTCTCCCCCATAACAGCCAACAAACACTGGAGAAATCTGTTATCCTGTTTAATTTAGACAGGGAACTTGTTCAGAAAAGGCCTGATTGACGCCCACAATTTCCCCCAGTTATTGAACACATTATGATTGCATAGATTTGTTTTTTTTTTTTTACATAACAATTTCCTTTTTTAATATTTTTTTATTTGCACATAATGGAATGTTTACATTAAGACCCCCTCCCTCCTTCCTTGCAGTAAAATTTTCTTTCCCTTTTCTTCAGAGACAAATGAGGGGATGTAGGGATGGAGCAGAGACGGGGGAGGACGTGGGAAGAGTGAGGTAGGGAGAGAGTGTGAGAGAGAGAGAGAGAGAGAGAGAGAGAGA